>NC_056741.1:838527646-838612341 GCF_019279795.1 Protopterus annectens
TACACATATATACATGTTCACAATTATATTATATATATATATATATATATATATATATATATTTCTTACAGAATTGTATCAAAGTTTTATTTATTTAGTTGAAAATAGGGTATTTTTATTGAACTGTTTTTATGATAGCTGAATTTATGAATTTATGTATCAGCAATAATTTTCTATAGTTTTCTTTGTCCTGGAAAGATTGGATTTTAAAATGGTTTCTAAGGGGTGTTTTTTGTAATTAGTGCTGTCTCCTAATTAGGTTGATTGATTGTTGAAATGGGGTTGGGTATTTAAGGAGTGAAGGTTTTGGTTAAAGTTATCTGAAGTCATGGTGCAAGAATGAAAATGTGATGATCAAGTTAATGCGTTAATCAAGTTTTTTTTATTATTTTTTCCTGCTATCTTGGCAGTACTAAATGGTTTACTAGTCCAGATTACTTCTGAGTGCCTACAGTGTATTTTTGGTGTTGTAAAGAATGTACCTACTTGCAAAAGACATAGGTCATTTGATACACCCCAACTTCACTTAAGCTATCTGCCTAGATTAATAGGATCATAGGAGGTTACTAGGCTAATGGCCCTGGGGCCCTTCCAAGCCTAGCCAAGAGTTTACCCCCAAAAATAAACCTCCAGTCAGCATCTGTTACCCCTGTCAATGAGGGACACAGGTGGAAGCCCTGGGACAAATTTGTGGTTTCCCTTCCACTCATCACAGTTGTGCATGAAGGGTCACAGCAACTGATGACTGGTGCCAAATTATGGCCTCAAGCTAAATGCAAAAAAAGTATCATTATACCATTCGTCAAAAACATGACCCCTACTGATTACCACATCAACGGCAACCCCCTAAGCACACAATCTGTGGTGAGAGACGTGGGCACTCAGGTTGATTACAACCTCACATTCAGCCATCATGTAACATCAATGGTCAGAAAAGCCTTTTACTTGGTTCATCTCATAAGTAAAGGGATTGCTTCCAGAAAAAAGGAGATTATTACCTCTCTATACTCCTCCCTCATTAGAACAATAATTGCGTATAACACCCCATTTGGGATGTACCTCTCCAAACATCTACACCAACTGGAAAGGCCACTGAACTACCTCACAAAGAGAATCCATGGCCTCCAACACCTGTGCTATGCTGACAGGCTCAAATCACTATCACTCTACCCGATATTGTACAGATTGCTCAGAGGTGATCTGTGTCTCGCCTACAAGGCAATCTTGGACCCTGCCCTACTAGAGATGCTCCATATCCGTAAGTCTAAATCCTCATGCACTACCCACTCAGATGGCCTGAATCTAATATGCAACATCAACAAAACTTGCTGGAGAGACAGGTTTGTCTTCCAGAGGCTGCCCCATCTCTGGAATAGACTTCCCTGAATACAGTTGTAATACCATTTAGGCACCTGTTTTCTGAAGATTTTGCAGGAGATTTTAAAGAAGGCAAAGAAACCAGCTACTAGGAAATTATATATTAGCAAATGGAAAAGATTTTCTGTTGATTCCACATTAAGAACCGAGACTCTTTTAAAGCTAATATTTCTCTGGTTCTACTATATTTTCTGGAGTTATTATCCTCTGGACATTCTTACGCCTCTCTCATGATTCATCTGTTGTCCATTTCAGCATGTTTACCCATGGAATTCCCTCTTTCAATACATTCCTATATTGAGATGTTTTTGAAAAGGGCTATCTACCTAGAAAACAGGTAGTTTCCTCCTCTGGATCTGTTTTGTTTTAGAAAAAAATAACTCTTGCTCCATTTAAACCAGCTCACCAGGCTGATTTAAAGTTATTTTTTTCTCTCACTTTTGTGGGAAGAGTGTCTGAGTAGCAAGCTCTTATGATGGATCATTCTTATTTCATTTTCCAGAAAAATAATAGTTTCTTTGAGAATGAATCCTTCAATTATGCTTAAATGGTTTCTGTGTTTACTTTGAACCAATCTATCCATTTCCCTGTCTTCTTTCCAGAACTTAGAAACAAGAGGGAAAAAACAACTCATACTATCTTTACATATCTAAAACTTTCAGAAATTATAATCAGTTATTTGTTATGAAGGCAAGAAAAAAGGACAACCAATGTCAAAGGAGACAATTTCCAAGTGGTTGCCCATGCTATTTCCTTTCATTATTCACAGCATAACAAGTCAACTCCAGGCAAGGTCAAGGCACAGTCTACTATGGCATTGACTTCTTCAGTGGCTTTTTGGAAATAAGTGGACTCTGAGACATATTCTAGAAGCAGTAACTTGGTCCTGTCTCCATACTTTTACAAAACATTACTAACTCTACTCCTTTTCCAAGTACTGATCCCTCATCTTTCCTCCTCCCAAGTTTTGCATACTGTGGTACTCTATACATATAGCTAAGACTACTACTGCAGTGATCTAATGATGAATATAGTACACATACCATAACGGTAGGTGTTCAAAAAGATCACTGTTCCATCCCCTTTATTTATGTGTAATTTTGTTTGAAAGGGTAAGGACATTGATTTTTCTTTACTTAGCACTGACATATTTTAGTGTTCTAGCCTCCCTCTTTGAGATGGCATGAAAGCTATTAAGAGTTTGGAGCCCAGACCTCTGATTTTCTCCAGCTCTGTTTGAGCTGTCAGTGGTCTGAGTGAGTGGAATGTCCCATTAATCTTTGCAATCTGTCCATCTGTTGATATTCTAGGCAGGATATAACCAATATAGCTAATACTACTGCACCACTGATATATTTGGACATCTGCTGTTGTGCAAAGTTTATTTGCACAATTGTGCATTCCTTTTGCAGTAAATAAAAAAACCCTGGCCACACATAACCAGTGTAAACAATGGTAGCATATTAAAAATATATATATAAAATATTACAGTGTCAGTGTGGCATTACGTAGCACACTTGCTTTTGATGTTGTAAGGTCAGATGGCTGTGGGCTCTGTTCCCATCACAGGTGTTTTGGCTTATTTTTCCATTACTGATACTGAAGTGCAGAATGGGGGGGGGGGCATGTTGCAGTTATGAGTACACAGTCCTTTGGATGAGATATTAATCCAAGGTCTCAACTGTCTGAGTTGATCCTACAGCATTTATTGAAAAAAGGGGCATTTCCCCATTGCTGTGGTCAAATTTGCCCTAGTCAGTATGAATACCACCTTGGGTCTCCCATGAAAATTGTCTGATTGGACCAAACCCGATTAGCAAAGTATAAGTACATAAAAATGAAACAATGTTTTATGCAGATGGGCTCCCCATACCCCTAACATAACTTCACAGTGCATATTTGCAAAGTACTAGAGATGACCCTAGCAGGTTTGACTATAACAGTATTTGATAGCCAGTGATTTTGATGGGTTGTGAAACCTCATTCATCTGGTGATAAAACAATCATTTGGCAAGCTGCCTATAACCAGTGATAGATATGAATGAGTCAGTCCATCTTGTCAGTGAACCCACCCTCCTGTCTTCCTTCTTGCTGTCATAGTCTAGAGTTCCTTATAGTGATTTCTGTGTTTTTTTTTGGCCCAGATTATTGTATGGTATGACAGATGTGGAGAGGACCAAATCACCTAGAGCTATGGGCAGTAAAGGCAGAGCAGATGAGAAAGCTGGAGGTGATGGAAACGAAGTGCCTGAGAAAGGTGGTAGGATGCACACTGTGGGACAGATGAAGAAATGAGGACAAGAGCAGACTCCAAAGTAGGTCCAGTTGTAGAAAAGATGAAAGAGAACAGATTAAGAGGGTTTGGACACATATGTAGAAAAACAGAAGACAGTCTGGTAAAGAAGATTTGGGACAGACAGGAAGAGGATAAGAGGAAACAAGGGCCTCCAGCAAAAGGTGGATAGATTGTGTGAGAGAAGATCTGCGACAGACAGGCATGAGTGTCAAAGAAGGCAGGAGTGTGGCATTCACTTGATAGAGATGGCAACATTTAACATGATACCCTGACCTCATGCAGAAAAATGGGAAAAAGGGGGTTGATGATGATGATGAAGATGATGACAAATGTGGAAAGGAGGGTCAGTTGGCAGAGATTTATGGTTAAAAGGGGAGAGGAATAATAGCCTGAAAAAGTTTCAGATGCTGATCTAACTAAAGGCATGCAGCTATAGTCTTGCTGTCGATGAAGATGGATCTGCTGTTCTTGGCTGTGTGTCTAACTTCATGGTTCTTCCCCTTTGCTGGTAGAGTGCCCTTCTAAATGATTTCCACTTGACACCTCCTCTGTTTCTGGAGGTGAGTATTCCCATCTTCTTTCCTTTGTTGATTTGCCTCTCTCTAAAGCTAAGACTTCAGAAAATAAAAATGCTAAACAGTTTTACTCACTAATCTCACAAAAAAAGCTGTCCAAAGATTTGTATCACAGAGAAGAGTCCTAACAAATGCATCATTAATGACTATCCTTTCTAACGATATGTTTTATCCAGATTTTTTCTTCACCCAAAGAAAGGTCAATGGAGAACAATTTTAGACCCATCTTGATGGCACAAGAATATGAAAGTACCAACATTCAAGATGAAAATCTCAAACCTTTCTTCCTTAGTTCCTCAGGGCCGGGTATGATGTCTTTAAATCTGGAGGATGCTTATTGGTATGTACACATTTACACACTTTGGAAGAGATTTTTCGGTTATCAGGTGAATCAGGAATATTATTAGTTTTATATACTTCCTTTTTGCATAGCCTTTCAGAGAATTTTCAGAAAGTCAGATTTGTATCAGGCAGTTTGAGGAACCAAGGCATTCACATTCATCCATATCTGTACAGTTGTTCTTTTCAAGTATAGTCTCAGGGCCATCCCTTCAGATATTTTCTTTTACTAATTTTATTTCTAGGCTACTTGGAGTAACTGTCATTAAGTGAAAAATGTATAGTGCTTTCTTTGTAGAAAGGTTTTCTGGGAGCCTACCTGTGCAGATTCATGAAAATTATTTTTCTGAAATCTACATTGATTAGTCATGCTGTTTAATAGTACAACTAATTTTGTGTGTTGGGGAAAGGAGTGAATCTACCTCGGCAAAAAAATACATTCTCCACATAAGCAATATTACTGATTTTGCAAAATATGCAGTTATTTATTCTTTTTGTGGGAAGGGGCAATCCCCCACACCCCAATTCCTACATATACCATCTGGGAGGATGCATAAACTCGAATGAAAGGGGAAAGATTTAAATCAGACATGAAAATGCCTTTTCCATCCTCTTTCCTGCCCAGCATTATGACTCCACAAATTCTGGCATTCTGAAGCATCAGCTACAGAAACCCAACAATCCCCCTAGGTAAAAATTCTCTTGTCACTTGGAAGAGCGAGTAACATGCCATAGGTTTCCCATTTTGCTTAACTTGTGAACATTTGAAATATTTTGTTCTGGTTTACTGCCGGACAACCATTCTGTCTACAGGAATACTTTTCAAAATTCTTCCTAGTATACTGATTGATTAAAATGCTGGACTGCATATGATAAATATTCAGTTCATCTTCAGGAATGTGTGACCTCTACAGATTTGTTGCAAGTGGTGTTGATTCCAGCAATGGTAAGCGAAACTCTTGTTGGCTGACACAAGCATTGGCAACAGATGTACTGAATATAGTTTGGGAGCACACATGTACAACTTTTCTGTCCACTGGTGGTGGTGGTCGGTCGAGTCAATATTTCACAGCCATATTTTAAATTGATACTGATACTGAAATTATCAATCAATTCATTCAAGAATTGACAGGTTCAAAGGTTTCTTCAGATATTCATGGACAGCAGTATTGTAATGGAGTGCATAAATGGGGTGCACTCTTTCTTACCGTTTAGTTTGGCAAGTGGTTATAGGAACTGGCCTTGTCTTTAATCATTCATTGGGCATTTCTCTGTTTGCCAGGTGATAAGAGCTTTAAAGTGGATAGCTTGTCAAATCCTGATCTAGGTAACAACAAGCAGCTGCACCCAGGTTTTGTCAGAACATGGAAAAGTCAATGAGTATGTCTGCGATATTTGCCTCCACTATCAGATCAAAAATTCTTCTGGCAAGAAAGCAAGATGAACTAAAGAACAGGGGGGGTCTGGGTCTACCCGACTTTAAAACCTACTATGAGATAATTAATGCCAGTAGAGTCTTAAAGATAGCGTCTTACCACAAAGACAAAAATTCGTGGGCCCCGTCATGGGTGATTCTGGGCAATAACTATATCAAATCACTAAAATTTAGTCCTACAGCTCTTCCTTTTCTGGATGAAACAAATATAGGCAGACTAAAGCATACAAAAGGCCTGCTATATAGCATAAAATCTCTCCAGGCCCTACTCAAATCTTTGAAATTACGCCATTCCTTCATAACATTACAGCCACTTCACCTCAACCCCAACCTTCAACTAAATGGTCGCATGTTAAACTTGCTGCAATGCCCTCTCCTTTTGAATACTTCTATCTCTGAGTTTTTCCCCTATAGACATCAGACAATTTCTAACCTGAGAATCAATCTGAACTTGCCCAAGAAGTACCTGTCCATTCTACGACAGGTTAGGAAGATGATTAGTAAGTTCATAGATCACCCCTTGGTCTCAGATGAAGATATTTCAGCATGTAAAACATTAAAGAAACTCCTGCTCAGTAACAAAGGGATGACCTCAAAAGCATACAAGATTATCATATCACGGCAATCAGGTGTCAAAACAAAGTCAACATCTCAAAATTTTGGTTAAATATCAATCCGGCCATAACTCAAAACTTGGTAGCTCAGGCTATAAAACGTAGCTCTAAAGCTATTCCTTTCAATAAGCTGAAATATACTCAGCTGATGATTTTGAACAACGCTTACTTTACCCCTGAGGTACTAAGTAAGAGATATCCTAATCTATCCCCTAATTGCAGTTATTGCTCGAACCAAATTGATGATATCATGCATTTGTTCTGGAGTTGCAAATGTTCATATAAGCTGTGGTGTGCCCTGAGGGTGTTACTTGAGAAAATTGGATATGAAAAATCTACCCTTTCATGGGAATTTGCCATTCTACACATCCCACCACCGGGCCTATCTGAAAGGAAATGTAGGATATTGATTCCTATTTTTATGTTAATTAAGTATTACATTTCCCTAAACTGGAGAAGCAGACACGCCCTTTCGTGGGAAGGCTTCAAGCACATAGCTATTAAATT
This sequence comes from Protopterus annectens, assembly GCF_019279795.1. Classification (NCBI taxonomy): domain Eukaryota; kingdom Metazoa; phylum Chordata; order Ceratodontiformes; family Protopteridae; genus Protopterus; species Protopterus annectens. Next base: position 838,534,790 of record NC_056741.1, read on the forward strand.
TCTCAGGGCTCACAAATACCTGTTCCACAATATTAAGCACAAGCCAGTTACCAAAGAATGGTGGAGTATTATGTCCGAATGTATACTTAAATGACAATCGATGATGAATTATATTTAATTGAGACTCTCATTTTATTTGCTCTCTTTAGGTACTTGGACAACATCCCTTTTCTCTCCATCATAATGTGAGTTATGGATAGAACAATCCCTTGGGCATTGTAGTATGTGTATATAGTTTTAGTTTTATTGTATTAGTATGGTAATTTCTGTTGCTCTTTGTATTTCATTTGTTGTTCAGTGTTGTATCCATGTATTGAAAAGTTTCAATAAAGAGAATTATATAAAAAAAAAAGAAAGCAAGATGAAACTTGTTAAAAGTAATATGCAAGGCTGTCCTATAGTTATTTTGCATTCAGTTAGTTAAAAGTATCCTGGTAATTACACAGTAAGAAAATTCATTTGATTCTGTTATGTTCCCATTTTGCTAGAATACAACTTTCACCTTTACATGTTGTGTAAGTGGATTGTATGCCACTTCTCAGAAAGAGCCTTATGTCCACAACAACATGTTGAGATTTTGCATTTCTCCTTTCTTAATATGCATCTCACATCTTGGAAACTGGCATAATTCTGAATTTTTATTTATTTTTATGCCTCCTGGTGTGGTGCACATTTTGCAGGAGCCAAAGAAACCAGGTAGCAGGTGGTCATGCATGTCTTAGTTGAAAATGCTTTGTTCTCTAAGAGTTTGCTCCTGCAGGTGGACTAGCTTTTTTTATTGTTTGCCTTTCCCTGCCAGTCTTATTATTTATTTATTTATTTTTTTGTGATTTTATTAGAAAAAATTCTTCTCTTCTTTCAACTTAACCTTTCTTAGAATCGTGAAAAATTTACCTCCTGCTACATTCTTCCTAAAAGACATTCTTCATATTAAGCTTCTTTGAAGCAGAATTTCAGATTTGATTTAAAACCTTTGCCCAAGAATTCTTTTGTGCAGATTATTCTCTCCCTGTTGCTTTTCTTGGAAGAGAGTTGGCTGATTGCTTCTGCGAGAAAAGTTTGATATCCAAGCCTCAGTAAAGATCTTTAACTCCACAAAGTCAGGCATCTTGGACAACTAACAACTAAAAATTTTCAGAGCACCATCTCCCAAAGTGTTTTTACACAGTTGTGCCACTTGAGTCTTATCCATATCAGGTAGTTTCACTTTTTCCAGATGATATTAGTGCATCTGTGGAGTTAGTATGAGTAAATGAGGGAGTGTTGGGAGAGAAGATCCCCATGAGGCACTGCAGAAGGGTTGGCCCCAAGCAAAAAAAAAAAAAAACACAAGAAAAAGGGTCAATGGTTTCAAACTCAGTTTTGGTGGGTGGGTGTTTTGAGTGAGATTAACTTAGCCAGTAAGATAACAACTTCCCATATTGCTTTTATTACTAGAGGCACTGGTTGTACATTGACTGGAAAGACTATGTCTAGAAGACTGACCAGTTGCCTACAGAAAGTTGTGAGAGACTGTGAGTAAACAGCTACTTGCATCATTTTTTTTTCTACTTTACTATACTGCCAGTAAGCCTTTACCAGGTCAAAATGTGGCTCATTCTACAAAAATATTGCTACATCAGGGACATTGCAAGAGAAGGCTGTGAAGATGTGAGTTTGTCTTCAATTCGCACCTTTACCACACCTAACAAGTTAGATGTGAAGTTCAGAGCTGGTGGGGCCTTTGTTACTGCAGTGCTCCAGGGTGTGTAACCAGTACCTGCAGTCTATAGCAGTAGATCATAGATTATTATAGCCACACTTGTGAAATGAAACCAGGAAATGGATAGATGAAATATAATACTTCTATAATCCTCTACTTCTCTCTCTCCCCACTCAGTTTTATTCTCACTAAAACCTATACCCACTTCTACTATAAAAAAACTCCTTCAGAAATTGAAACCATGTACTAATGCACCTGATAATATTCCCTCTCACTTTCTTAGTATAGCTGCTGAAGCAATTGCCTATCCTTTAAGCATACTAATCAACCGTTCCATCCATGAATGTACAGTGCCCCAACTCTGGAAACAAGCTTTCATCATTCTTCTGCACAAAGGTGGTAATAACTGTAATGTCAACAACTTTCGACCCATTGCTATCCTGTCCCCCATTTCTAAACTCCTAGAAAAGTGTGTCCAACTTCAACTCTTACCTCATCTCTTAGATAACAACCTTCTAACCCCTACTCAACACAGTTTTAGGCCCAATCATAGCACTATGACAGCCCTCCTCTCCTATCTTGAAATTGTCACTAAAGCACGTGACTCTGGCCAAATTGTCTCCACCCTACTACTTGACCTCTCTAAGGCCTTCGACACTATCTCACACAGCCTGCTCTTAACTAAACTTTCAAAACTGAATCTCTCTCCCTCCTCCGTGAACTGGTTCTCCAGCTATTTATCAAATAGATTCCAAGCTGTAAAATGGAAAAAGGCCACTTCCTCTTTTCTTAGTACCCCCACCGGAGTTCCTCAAGGCTCCATTCTCGGTCCCCTTCTTTTCAATATATTTATAAATGATTTCCACAAAGCCATTCCATTCTCTAGCATCATCCAATATGCAGATGATTCTACCATTATCTGCTCTGCCACATCTCCCTCTATGCTCCAAAAGCTTACTCAAGAAGCTTTCTGAATTACTGAACATTGGATGAAAATAAACCACCTGGCTCTTAATGCCTCCAAAACTAAACTAATGGTATTTACCCCTTCAAAAAATACTCCCTTCAATTTCAATACATTCTCAATTACTAGTGAAAATAATTCATCCATGGAACTGGTGTCTGAAATCAAGTTACTTGGTGTCCAAATTGACAACCAGCTTAATTTCAACTCACATCTACAACTAAATATTAAAAAAACCCATCAAAAAATAGGTGTGCTCTATCGCCAGAATCAGTACCTTACAAGTCCCTCTAAAATCACTCTCTCTTCTTCCTTTCTTATCCCCTCCCTTCTCTATGGAGCCTCTCTGCCAACCAATCTTCAGTCCTCTCTAAAAAAACAACTTTCCTCTTGCTACAACAAAATCGCTAAGTTCGCAAATGGTCATAGGTCCTCCACTCACCACTGTTCCTCTCTCCAAAAACTAAATTGGCTTGAACTTCCTAATCAACTCAACTATACTCAGCTAACCTTAGCTCACAAGCTCATTCTCAACCCATCTCTCTGTCCCTCCCTGTCTTCTGCCTTCAAAATGCACCTACCAGATAGAGTTTTAAGGTCAAATAATCAAAACCTACTAGAAGTACATAAACCAAATCGTCCCCCAGGTAAAAACTTACTATCATTTAACCTTGCCCGTCTCTGGAACTCACTCCCACCATCCATTCGCAGCACTCCCAATCACTACATGTTCAAAAAATCTCTACATATGTATCTAAGGTCCCAATGGGAATGCTCTTGCTCCCATCCCTCATAAATATATGGTATTTACATCTTATTTTCCACTCATGTTACCTGACTGTACCTTATAAAGCGTATGCTCCTTATAAAATAACTACTCTGTATGTGTATAGTAGCATCACTTTCACTAGATTGTACTGTTTGAATATGTCCTGAATTTCGAACTTAATGTGTGTTTCTTTTACAATTTTTATTTTTTATTATCATTCTATTGTTTGTACCTAGTTTGTTTGTTTCCTGGAGCTTTTCTCCCCAGGACTCCATTGAAAACGGGTTCTTTTTGCCCAATGGACCATCCTGGTAAACCAACTGCAAATAAATAAATAAATAAATAAATAAATACAGTTGTATGATGATCTTGCTGTACCTATAGATGTAGTAAGAGTAGGTCCATCTTCAACATCTCATAGCATTAATGCTGTAAACTTCTGCAGGCTGCTAAGGACCTTCCTTCAGGTCTTTGCCATTCTTGTGCTTGGATGATTTCCAAAATGGTATTTGAGGTTTTATTATGAGCATTTGAGCGAATCTTTTTTTTTTTTTAATTATTATCTGATAATTAATTGTTTATCCTTTTTTTAGCGGTTTTTCCACTTTTTTGTGGAAATTTCCTTTTGGAAAATTTTGTATTTTAGGCCTAGGCCCTCTTCTAACAGTAACCACTTTGAGCATTTTTAAGTGCAGAGCTTCTCATAAATTAATTTTCCTTTCTGAAATTACAGTCACTGTGATTTGTTTTGAATGGTCAGCAGGCAACATGAAACTGTTAGTCAGCTATCAGTGCTGCAAGGCTGGGAAGATAACTCCCCTGTTGGGGAAATTGTTTTGATATTTTCTTATTTTATGAACAAAATTGATTTTTCTCTGACAGATTTTGTGTGTTTAGCTAGGAAACAATGTATTTGGACTGGTAGGGCATTTCTAAGGGAGTGCTTATGTGAATATTTTATGAAGAAAAGTGTCATCTCTGAATAGAAACTTATTTTCTGCATTGTTTGTGTGTTTTGAACAGGATACTGTGCTTGTGGGGGACTATCTATGGTTTATTTACCTCAGAACTACTTGGTGTTCTGACTGAAATCCCTGTTGTAGTATTTCAAACAAGTGGGTTATCACTGCTGACATCCAGCTGTGGTACCAAAACTCATCCGTCCCTAGGTTATGCGTTCAATGTGTGACTGCAGCTCGCAAGCATAGGGGTATATAGGTGGATGTATGAGCATAGATCTCCAGACTACCTCACCACAAGCCCAAATGCAGCCTGTGTATGCATTGGACTGATCGAAGTTTGTTCAGTGGCACTCTAGCTTCATTAAAGAAGGATAAGTGCCCCATTGGTTAACCTTCTTTAACTTGCCTATTTTGTTGTGCTCTATCTGTATTAGATGTCAGCTAAGTGCAAGTGTGGTAGGCAAATCTCGTACAAAGATCTGCATAACCAGTGTCTCTTCTGCCTAGGTGTGGGTTATGACTACAAGGCCTGTTTCATCTGCCAATCCTGTGTTCTAAACACTTTGTGATCCCATTTGGCTTCACTTAACTCTTTCTTGGAGACCCAACGTCTGAAGCGTTTGGCGGACTCCAAGGTGATGGGTCCCGCTTCCCCAAACGTGCCTTCACCCATCAAGAAAAACCCAGGCCGGATACTCAGTCTATCTTTTCTGATTCTGACATACCTGCTGAGGTTCCAGAACCTGCAGTATGTCTGAATCAACCTCTGTTGCCCTCTACCAAGACTCCTCTGTGGGCTGGTATGGCATCTGACAGCCTTATGACTGAGGAATTGGCTCCCATAGACAAAGGTGAACCACTGATAATAATCTTACAAGGCTCAGACGGCATCCCACTGATCCTAGTTAGGGAAGAGGTTCCCTAGTAAATTAATAGAGGTACATCAGGGGTTTGAATCTTCCCGCTTAGTACAGATAAACATCAGACCAAAAAGAAAGAAGAAAAAATAAGCATGTCCCTTCTCCTTCCCCATCTAGGGAGAAGGAATGGATACATTTTTCTCAAGGCCTACTCAAGTCCATTATGGCCCTGATACCTCCTTCATTTTCTGCCTATCCTCCTCCTTCCACACCCCATGTGGATGCATCTTCTTTAGAAGAGGAAGATGCCTCTAACTCTGAACATTGTCTGGCATACTTCTCTCAAATTACACTCCCCTGGCCAAATCCCTTCTGATGACAAAGATTCTATTTTCACTAACTCTCCTGTTGATGAACCTTCATTTGGAAAGACAATTTTAAAAATGATGAAACATTCTGAGTGGGAGTCCAGAGAGGTTTCAGAGGTGCCGAAAAGATACTACAGCCTCTTGGAAATGGATGCTTCAGACCCTTCACTTCTCCCTCCATTTCTGGAGGCCTTCTTGGATACTTTCCTATCTATCTCAGCTACCCCTGATTCACACCGTGCTGTCCCCAAACACCAAACTAATTTTATAAAGTTCCTGATGAACTTAAGTTCTTGTACAAGAATCTAGTGGCAAACTATTCTGCAGTATCTCTCTCATCTGATAAACCGGCCAAACTTCTTCCCAATGTCAATGCCCTTCCTCTAGACAAAAGTATAGATAAAGATATAGATTGGTAGGATAAAGGATTTATACATCTACTGTAGCATTCAGGGCTGTTAATTATCAAACCCAGATGATCAAGTACCTGTTATTCATTCTCAATCCCTTAAACAAGGTAATAGTGGATTCACAGGGGACAGATTGCTAAGAACAAATGTTGTCCTTACTTAATCAGGCTACTCAGGTAAGAAGACAGTATAAAATATAGATATGATGCTGCAGAGGCCTCTTCTCCAGTAGCTGCTACTGGTTCTGTCATTCACAAGTATGCACAGTTGCTCAATCCACCCATGCCAGAAGACTTCAAAGCCAAACCTATTGATTCTATTTAGACAAGGGCCTTTTATTTGGTCCACAAGCTACCAGCTTATTTAAAGCCCTACAATTGCAAGGCAAGACAATGAAATGCTGCAGGTAGATTGTGTTAACCTCTGTGCCTAAATAACCAGTAAAATTACTGAGCCACATCCACTTCTTTTGTCAGTCGGGGCTCCAGACCCATTCAAAAACACTTGAGGGTTCCCAGAAAGAGATTCCCAGAGAAACCACAGAGGCACCCCACATCTGGGAGGCCTCCCTTTGAGGAAAAAATCCTTTGTTACTATTTACAAAGCAACATCCCTTACCCCCTTAGTCCTGAATTGCCCCTCTCCAAAACACTTACTAAATCAGTCTCAAATTGGGCAAAGATCACCACAGTCCACAGGGTGTTTTCCATTGTAAAAAAGGGCTATTCCATGGCCTGGAAAGAACTTCCCCTTTTGAATGGCATATCCCCCTCCCCACAACTAAGTGCATCTTTCTACTACCTCTACCCCAAGGCATTATACAACCAGTGCCTATACAATTTGTAGGACTTTTTACTCCGGACTTTTCCCAATGCCAAAAAAAGAAAGGCAGTGGAGGCCCATACTGGATCTCTCTCTGATAAACGCCTTCTCTAAAGTGCCAACCTTCAAAATCCTTCCACTGCACCCACTGATGCTTTTCATACGTCCTTAGGCATACCTAGTATCCCTAGATCTAAAGGAGGCCTATCTCGTTATACCAATTTTCCCCTCCTGCAGGAGATTCCTCAGATTCTGTATTGACGTATTTCACTTTCAATTTACTGCTTTGTCTTTTGGATTTCCACAGCCCCAAGAGTTTTCACAAAGTATCTAGTCACAGTAATAGCATTCTGCCAAACCCAGGGAATTCAGATTTATCCTTGCTTAAATGATCTGCTGATCCAAGTTACCTCACCTGAGATCCTGCCACAACATTTCCAGTTCACCCTTAACCTCATCCTGTAGTTGAGGTTCACTGTTAACTAAAAAAATCTTCCCTCCAGCCCAACCAAGACCTAGTGTTTCTAGGCTGCAGATTGGACATCAGAAAGAGGCCGGCTTACCTGCCTCAGGAAAAATACATAATCTTATGGCTTATTTTCACAGTTTTTCCTCCCTTGACCAGTGCTTAGCCAGGGAAGTCCCAAGAGATCTGGGATTCATGGCAGCCACTATCCCACTGCTCTCTCTAGCCAGACCGCACATGAGGAAAATTTAGTGGTACCTGAAAACAGTCTGGTCGCAACCTAGAAACAGTAACCCTCCTCATACCTTTCCTCAGAAAGGAGATTTCCTGGTGGGCAGATCAGGTGAAACTTAACCCAGAACTCCCCTTCTCCCCAGCAATTCCAATTCAGGAGTTACACCAGATGCCTCAGGTGAGGCCTGGGCAGGGGGCCTGGACAGTCATCCACAGAGTTCAGGGCAAATGGTAACCAAAATTCAAAAGGGAGCACATCAACCTAACAGAGATGACGGCCTTCATCCTAGGTTTTCAGGTCTTTTCACATATTTTGAAGACAGGTCCTCTTCGAGTTTTCACAGATAGCATGACAGTTATGTGTTACAGAAACAAACACGAAGGCACCAGATTATACCAACTGTGCAGACTAGCACAGCGGGCCCGGGACTTTGTATCCAAAAAAAGCATGTCCCTGCTTACCATATACATCCCATCACAGGACAGTGTGTTGGCTGACACATTAAGTAAGGCCTTGGGGGACCCTCACAAATTGACCCTGAAGAGACAAGGATTTATGGGGTTTATATTATCTTATCGAAGAGGCATTACAGCGAATGCCTCTTCATTGACTCCCTAAAGAATGAATCACCAGTTACACAAACGGCTGATTCATTGATTTTTTTTCCTAGGGAAAAAAATTGCTTGGCCATCAGTGTGAATTTTCCCCTTTCCCCGCTGTAGTGCAATCTCGGAGTTGGTATGTTTAGTTAGGAGTGTGGGGGGGGGGGCAAAGTCCCCCACTTTTATGTGTTTGTATGATGTTTAATTTCTGGACAGATCAGTGATTTTTTTCCCTAGGAAAATCACTGACTTGGCCATTCGTGTAACTGGTGGTTCATTCTTTAGGGGTTGATGAAGAGGCATTCACTGTAATGCCTCTTCGATAAGATAATATAGACCCAGATTTCTGAACATCTTCCACCATGGGGGCACACCTCAGATAGATGTTTTGCCTTAGAGAGCTACAAATACCTGTCTTATGCACCAGGAATCCTTGCCCGCATACATGGAAGACAGATGCTTTCTGTTTTCACTAGACAGGGAAGTTTATCTATGCTTTCCCCCATCTACCTGTCCTTCCAGGGTTTTGCTAAAACTCCACAAAGAAATAACAAAACTCTTAACTAGTCACCCCCTTTTGGCCAAGACAGCATTAGTTCTGTCTTATGTTTCACCTACCCAAGGGCAAACACTACAAACTGCCACACAAGGTGGACATCATCACTCAACAGAAAGGATCATTACTACATCCCAGTCTCACCCCTAAACCTAAGCTTGTTAATGATAGGGTTCTAACTCCTTTCAGGCACCAATCTTTAGAATATGTAATTAAGGATTTTCAAGAAGCAAGGAGATCTACTACTCAAAATCCTGCATAGCCAAATGGAAGAGATTTTGTTTGATGCTATAGGAGTAACCAGTACCCCAACAAATCAGAGGTACCATTCATCCTAAAATACCTGTGTGAACTCATCGATGCAGTTCTGGCCTACTCCTCTATTAAAGCCCACCTGTCCTCTATTTCTGTCTGTCTGCCCCTCAACCCTCATTATGTCTGGAACAGAGGTTAAACAATTCCTTAAAGGGGTTCTGCATCTTAGACCAACAGTGAGGCCTGTAACCCCTCCTTGAGACCTCAATTTTATGCTGGAAAAGCTTACTCTTCCTCACTTTGAACAAGCAGCCTCAGTTAATCTGAAATTCTGCACCTCAAAGACTATTCTGCGTCTGGCTCTCACGTCAGCTAGGATAGTTTCAGAGCTACAGGTACTCATAGCCAATCCTCCTTTTCTTATTTTTCACAAGGACAGGGTGACCCTGAGGGCTAATCCCTCCTTCATGCCAAAAGTAGAGAATGAGCTGCCTGTCAACCAGGACATCAGTCTTATTGCTTTTTTCCCCAACCCACAGAACTAGGGAGAAAGACTGCTACACTCTCTAGATGTTCACAGACCGCAGAGGTTCTACTTGGACAAAACCAAATCCATTTATATTTTTCATCCTACTTAGGTTTTCAGTTGTATATCTATACATGCATTCATTCGTATTATGATTTGTTTTTGACTCACAAACCTGATGAAATAATTATCTGATACAAAAGCGATCTTTGTTAAAAGTTGGATATGTATTAATATTTATTCTGGTAGATGTCTAGTGGTAGATTTTTTTTGTTAGTCAGTCATTTTTTTTAGTTAGTTAGTTTCTTGATTAATAAAGTTTGGGATTAGTTGGTTAGCCTATACAAAGTGTTAATAAACTGGTCTTAAACTGTAATTTGTCTCTAGCTTTTCAGTTTCAGTTTTAGGTAGCACTGTCTCTGTTTGCACTATAGTGTTAAGGGGGAAGGAGGACTTGGCTAAAGGAATGATTTTAATGGCTTTTATTGGTCTTAACAGGACCACCCTCTGTAACTACTCCTTTCCTCCAAACAACCTGATTATATAAATAAGGAATATTTTTGATGCTCTTCATTATATTCAGCTAGGGTTGCTTGTTTGTGTGTTTCAATAAAGGATATTCCATTTTTAACTCAACTGTGGACAACCTACTATTTGATTATTTTGTAATGCATATTTTACAGTTTGATTTTTATTACGTGAATTAAGTACATAACATAATTCAGGAAGTGAACATCACATCCTCCACACTGCGAAGTTTCTTCTTGGTTTGTTTTGAACCAAGTATAGGCTGCATACTGTTTTTTTTTTTCTGAGACTACAAGGGATACAATGCATTTCTCTTTCTGAAGTTCTAATTCATTGTTTGTTTCATTCATAGATTCAAAGTTGGGCCTACCAGTATCCAAGCAAACCATTGTAATCTGGATCTCCAAGTCCATCTCTTTCAGTTACTCTCTATATGGTAAATCATTACCCTCATGCCCTTGAACTCACCCTACCAGGCCAATGGCATCTTCAGAGATTTTCCACAACAGAGTGCATACCAATTCCATATTGGAAACTGCAACCTGGTCTTCTGTGTACCTCTTCACTATACACTACAATATTATTGTCTTTTCAAGATCCAGGTCATTCAGAAGAACAGACATAACAAAGGGGGTGGCTGTTTCAGGAATTTTTCACAAACTGTACATTTTAATACTGAAGAAAGTATATCAGAGCTCCCTTCTGACTGAATGTTCACTTACCCGACTTTCAGATAGCCGAGATGAAAAGGCTGACAACCACAGAACACCGACATCCTGGAACACTGACTTCCCACTCCAGGTAAGTAACCGCTTGGCCACCTTGTTGATCTTTGCCCCTTACTTCTGCAGTAGTGCGATCTAAGAGTTTGTATATTTAGTTAGGGGGGCACAGCCCCCATAGGGGTTTGTGTGTGTGTGGGGTGGGTTTACTTTCCTTCAGTTTTACTATTTTTTCAGGATGTCTGTGTTCTGTGGTTGTCAGCCTTTTCATCTCGGCTATCTGAAAGTCAGGTAAATGATCTTTCGGTCTACTGAAGTAGATCTATTATATATATATATATATATAGAGAGAGAGAGAGAGAGCACCTTTATTGAATTATCACTTTCACATAGGCAAACTTAAATTTATATTAAATAAAACAGACCATATTGACATGTTCATAGTTACTAACATTATACATCATATATATTATTCTGTACAATATAATTAATCCAAAATTAACATAAGTTAGTCACTTTCCCTTCCATTAAACCTCATTCCTTCTCCAAAACATTTTCTTCATGTATTATTCCCATATTTTCCATATGTTCTATGTAATTTGCTCCTAACCTTTTCAAAAGATCTTACTTGCAGTTCATTTACCTCTGTTGCAATATTCACTACTTCAAATATGGTTGGCTTATACTTTGATTTCCATTTTCTAGTAACTGCTTTTTGGCAGGCACCAGAATTAAACCTAACAAGACCTTACTATGTCTAGGGAATTCAGAACCTGTATCCCAGCTCAAAAAATTATTTCCTTAGTTACACCTATTTGGTCATCCACTATTTCTAACAGAGTACTCTGCAGATAATTTTACTCATTACACTCCCAAAACATATGTCCCCACTTACCTCTTTCTTCTCCATCTCCAGAATTTGCCATCTACCTAAGGGAAAAAAAACCTCTTTGGAGTCTGCTTGGGTATGAAAATATATACGCAAACACTTTCAAGCAAAAATCCTAAATCTTTTAGACTTTGTTGTACATTTGGGAGCCATACATATGTCCTCCCTTTTTTTGTGAATTGCTTATCTAATCTCTTTTCTCAGTCTTTTCTAATCTCCTCTGATTGATTCCTGCTTGGCCACCCTGTTGATCTTTGCCCCTTACTTCTGCAGTAGTGCGATCTAAGAGTTGGTATATTTAGATTGATATTTTATATGCCCTATGAATTATCCCTTTTTAACAGCAGCTTCTGTTCTAGAGTTAGCTAAAAACTCTACCAGTTCCAGTCTTTCACTTAGGATTCTCCTATCCCTTTCGCTGTGACTGTGCTCTGATATCAATCCTGATATGGAAGGCAGTCTCTAGCCTGAACTCCAAGTGACGTTTTGGCCTCTTCCCATTCCAATTCCTTTCTCTCTGTATTTGTTCCCATTGCCTTGGTTCCTTTACCAGTTTCCTCAAGTAAATTCCAGCCCCCTCTTGCCTTTTCTCTATACTCCTAATTGCAGTCATCCCAATTGGCAGAATCTCCTTTCTCCATTCCTGTGTTGACTTAACTCTAAGAATACTTTCTGCTGTATTATGAATATAGTATTGTGTATGTCTGTTATTCTCCTTAAGGACCTGTCTCCAAAATCCCACTCTCTCCTTATTTCTTAAATCCCACCCCCATCCCCGTTTCATCATCTTTCCTTTCCAATTATAATTGTAGTTTTCTGCTTTTGTTATGTATAAGCCTGAAGTGTGTAGCTCTAAATTATTCCTTCAGGTCAGGTAATCCTAAACCACCTTGTTCTATTGGAATGATCAATTTATTCCACTTGACTCTTGCCCTCTTTCTTTCCCAGATAAAATCCTTCAACTCTTTTTTAATTACTATTCACATCTTCTCCTCTGATTGATAGAAAATATGCCTGGCCTAAATATAAAATTAAATGGACTAACAACTTTTTTACTGCTTGCATATTGCTACCCATATCTGTAGATTAATAGCCTCCAGTTTCTCAGTTTTTGTTTAGTCTCTTCCCAAATTTCCTTAGCTGCCATAACATAATCCTTTTAACCCATACTCCGAAATACTTAATTTTATTATGTCCCCATAAATATGGGTATTGCTGAACCAGTTCATGAGTGGGCACATAGTTTACAGCTATAGCCTTTATCTTCATTCATTTTATATCCTGAAAAAATTGAAACTGTCTCAGAAAGTTCCACAACACTGAGGTATCCTGTTCTAGTTTTATCAGGTACAAAATAATATTGTCTGCAAATAAAGCCATTTTTTCTTGATTACTGTACCAATTATATTCCTAAAGTTCTGAGTTCCATTCTAAATATAATGCAGTTAACAAAGGGGAAGCAGGATATTCCTGCCTTATTTCTCTATTCAGACACAACTTATCAGAGAGAAACCCTTGCACTTTGTTTTTTTTTTGCCTCAGATCCCTTATATATATCCTCCTAATTAACATTTTTATTGTATCAGAGAGTTCAAGTGCTTCAATTGCTTTATTCATAAAATCCTGCTTACTCTGTTGAATGCTTTCTCTGTATCAAGACCCACCAACACAGCAGTATTTTCTTATATTCTGCTTCCATCTGGATCATCATTGTTTTATTAATGTTGTCAAATGTTTGCCTCCCCTGCACAAAACCACATTGATCCATATTTATAAATTTTGGCAGCACTGGTATCATTCTTTTAGCCATTATAGACATAAATACTTTATAATCATGGTTTAAGATTGAAGTAGGTCTATATGAAGCTGGATTTGATGCGTCTTTGCTGTCTTTAGATATTACAGCCACCACTGCTTTTTCCAGGATTTACCTCCTTTTAAAATCTGCTAAACAAAACATTCCAAATCTTTATCACTTTCTTCCCTCATAGTTTTCAAACTTCCACCAAAATATCATGTATTCTTGGAGACTTACCTGCAGATTGGTTATATATCACTATTTTTCTCATCTCCTCCTACCTTAACGGTTAGTTGTTTAGCTCATCTACCTCTAACCTTGGCATATTTCATTTTTTCATAAATATTTCTGTATGAGCTTTTTCTTGATTTCCACATTGCTCTGCTTTATATATATATTTTCATAAAATGTCTGAAATATCTCTAATATCGCTATAGGATCTCTGGTTATTTTTCTTGTTACAGACTTTCTAAGTTTAGCAGCAACCCTTATTACTTTCTGTTGCCTAGGCCATTGTGTTAAACGTTTTTGTGATCTGTTGTTATCAAAAAACAGTTGCTTAACAGAATTTTTCTAAATTCATAAATATTATCCAGAAACTCCCTTATTTTCTGTTTAGCACCCTGCATTTGTGCCTTTCCTTGCTCTGCGAGATTCCCCTTATTCTGAAATACTTTAACCTTTGTCAGCCCATCTAAATAATTCCCATTACTTCTTCACCAAGCTTCTTTTTCTTTTATTTCTACCATATTCTGAAGAGATATATTTAAAGATTTTCCTATTTTCCAAACCAGAAGAATCCTGAAGGTCTGCACTGGATCTTTCATATATAAACCTTTTTGTCAAGATTCTGACATTTTCAGTCTCTTGTACCCCTAATCTCCCCTCTAACTTTATCTGTAAAGCTGGATCTATTTATTTATTTATTTATTTACATTTGTTGACCGGGAGTGTCCAACTGGACGTGGGTCCATTTTCAGTGGAGGCCCGGGCAGAAAAGCTCCACATTTAAAATAAACAGACAGCAGTTACATTGGATTACATAGCGATTAACAATTTAACATAGCAATTAATTACAAACATATTTACAGATGAAGAACATAGTACATCAGTAGAAAACTAGAATCTTTATCTGCTAAGTACATAACAGACATTAACAAATGTTACAATAAGAAGTTCCTACTGTATAGAAAGTATTATATACGGCACTCTTGTCATAGATAGTACCCCAAAAAGGCAACCCCCATTTCTCGGTCACCCACATCCCCCGGAATCTTTTTTAAAGTTTTTTGTCTATCCTTCTAGCATGTCGAGTGATCAGTTGCTAGTGTCCTCTCCTGCTCAGCTGGTGAACCTGGGAATATTGAGGCAATGTTACAATTGCCTCATGTACACAGACAACCCTCTCCTCCTCCCACAAAACACAAATACATGCGAGAGATGCAACTATACGGCCAAACTGGAGGCTGAGCTCTCTCAACATAGGACTGGCAAGACCAGTCAGGAGGAGAAGGTTACCACACACACTATAGACCCAGTCTCACATAGTACCATTACAACCTCAAATCATACACATAAACACACAAAGACATACTCGGAGGCTCTGATCAAAAATCTACCAAAACAGCAGAGGCCACCAAAGCAGACACCCAAACAACCACCACCTCAGAACACAACAACTGCAACGCATAGACCTCACAGTCAGAGTGTCAAACAGTCACAGCCCTTAAGGCCAAACACAATGTCAGACACACTAGTCATTGGTGACTCCATAGTCAGACACACTGACGTCCCGCTCACCAGACTGAGTAAGGAGAAGGTCACAGTAAGCTGTCTGTCGGGCGCTAGAATCCGCCACATAACGCAAGCACTCAGGTCTCTCAACAGCAGGTACAAATATGACTCAGTCATTGTCCACGCTGGTGTAAACGACCTGAGACGTACCTCCTTGGACTACATGAAAAGAGACATTGAGGAGCTCTCTGATTATGTAGCCCAGGCAGGTATGACCCTGACCTTGAGCAGTATCCTACCTTCACCAAGAATGATGCCACAATACAGAGATAAGATGATCAGCTTTAACAATTGGCTTAAACACTGGTGTCATTCAAAGGGGATCCAGTATCTGTCTGCCTGGGATGACATGCTGGACAAGCCACGCTGCTTCGCAAGGGACGGCTTGCACCTGTCACCCCTGGGATTCCGGATATTGGCAAAGGCTCTTGCCACCCCCATAGTGCCTTTTTAGGCAAGGCTCAAATTCTAAACCTACCACCCTAGAACACAAAAAGGAAAAACTAAGGGTAATGCTGCTCAATGCCAGAAGTCTAAATCTCAAAATGCACGCACTCGAGGCCCTTCTCAGTATGGAGAACATCGATGTCTGTGCTGTGACAGAAACCTGGTTCAAGGCTCCTGAGAGCACCCCAGCGCTATCAGGTTTTACCTCATATCATGCTCCGCCCCAAAATCCAGACAATACCAAGAAAGGAGGAGGGGTATCCATATTCATCAAGGACACCCACACCTCAAGACTGGTGGCAACGCATGATGCATCGGAGACCATCCAGGTGCAATTAACCGTAGGCAAGACTGCTCTGCAAATTGTAGCATGTTACAGGCCACCCTCACAAACTCAGGAACCTCACATGGCCTTCCTGAAAACACTAGAGGGATAAATGTATCACCAAACACAATCATACTAGGTGACTTCAATTACCCTAATATAGACTGGGAACACTACTCAAGCCCAAACACCCTAGCCCAAAAGTTCCTGGAATTCATAAACTCAAATGCCATGGAACAACTAGTCACCATCCCCACAAGAGGAGATAACATACTTGATCTCATCATCACGAACATGGGAGCACAATGTTCAACACCGGAAGTATACCCCTCACTGGTGAGATCAGATCACAAACTAATCTCGCTGGAGGTCCTCATCCCACCCCCACCTGAAATAAAAAGACCACAGTAAAGAACTTCTCAAAAGCCGACTTCACCCTTCTAAAGACTAGTGTCGTGTCCTTTAAGAGCCCCGAACCGGCGGAAAACAGTACTCAAGCCGCTGAATCACTTACAAATGCCTTCTACCAGCACCTGCAGGACTGCATGGATAAGGCAATCCCAAGCAAAACAAAGACTCTTTGTACCAAAGGCAAGCGTCCAGTCTGGTGGACCCCAGCCATAAACAAACTCTACAACAAAAGGAGGAAGCTACTACAAGATAGAGCAAAATCCTTAAAAGGTAAGACACCCTTGATCACTATAAGTAAAAACTAAGAGCTCTCATAAAATCATCCAAAGCAAATTTCGAGAGAAAAATAGCTAAAGACTCAAAAGACAATCATAAGGCCTTCTTTAGCTATGTTAGAAACCTAGGAGGAAACTCCCAGATATGCTCAGAACTAGTTCAAAATGATGTGAAGATTACTGATCCTACAGACATTGCCAACATACTGGCTGACAGGTTCAGTGCAAACTTCTCCCCCCCCCAAAAGGAGAGATATCTATACCAAACGATTGCAGCCCCCAAACATCTCCAGCCCAAGTGAGAACTGCTCTCTCCAAAGCAAAAACACAGCATCCATGGGACCTGATGGTGTCCCCGGCTGTGTGCTCCACGAACTCAATGAGGAATTAAACCCACAGCTAAGACAGCTGTTTAATCAAAGTCTTACCTCTGGATACGTACTCCAGGAGTGGCGACTGCAACTGTGGTCCCACTTCACAAAGGCGGTGCCTCCACCGACCCTGGAAATTACCGCCCATTAGCTTGACAAGCCTTATCTGCAAAGCCATGGAGAGGATCATAATGGACCTCATAAATAAAGACATAGGAATTTGCAGACTTTGGATCCAACCCAGTTTGGCTTTGTCAAAGGCAGATCATGCCTTTTAAACTTGGTTGACTTTTTCAAACAGTCACCAAAGCCATTGATGAGGGAAAGGCAGTCCATACAGCCTACCTCGACCTGGCTAAGGCCTTCGATACAATACCCCACTCGGGTATCATTGAAAAACTCATCAGCTTAAATGTTAACCCATACATCACAAGATGGGTTGCAAACTGGCTGAGTGACAGAACCCACAGGGTCAGAGTTGCTGGCGCCATGTCAGACTCAAAGCCTGTCACAAGTGGTGTCCCACAGGGCTCAGTCCTGGGCCCACTCTTGTTTGGCATCTACTTTTCCAAGTACAAGCAAACACAGGAGGGTTATGGCTGACAAAGTTTGCAGATGACTGCAAACTGGGCCATAGTAGAAAACACATCTGACAGAGATATCCTTCAGCAGGGTCTCACAGAAACGGATAACTGGTGCCAGAGCCACGGCCTAAAGTTAAATGCCAAAAAAATGCATAGTCATACCCTTCGGGAAAAACAAGGTTACCCCTAGCTACCAAATAGGTGGCAATCCACTGAGCACAGAAGAAGTTATCAGGGACCTGGGGACCCAGGTTGATAGTAGTCTGTCATTCGACACCCATGTAGCTAAAGTAGTCAGGAAGACCTTCTACATTGCCCACCTTATCATGAAGGGATTCTCATCTAGATCAAGGGAGGTCATAGTCTCCCTTTACTCATCACTCATCAGACCAATTATTGAGTACAATGCCCCATTCGGAATGTATCTGACCCGACACTTGCAGCAGCTGGAGAGGCCACAAAAGTTCCTCACCAAAAGGATAAAGGGTCTCAAAATCTGTCCTATGCTGCCCGACTGAAAGAACTCCAGCTCTATTCAGTCGCCACCGCTTGCTCAGAGGTGACCTTTGCCTAACATACAAGGCCATGTCAAACCCAGATTTGATGAATATGCTTCACCTCAAAAAATCTAGATCCATCAGAGCCACAAGGGCGGGAGACTTAAACCTCGACACGGCTATTAATAGGACGTGCTGGAGGGATAGATTCATCACCCAAAGACTCCCTATGCTGTGGAACAAAATCCCGGTACATGTGAGGCAGAGCACCTCGCTGGCCTTGTTCAAGAGAAATCTTGACCAATGGATGGGAGATCGCAGATATACCCCAGGGATTACCTCAGTGTCACTGCTCGACAGAGGCACAGCAAAATAATGGGTATAGTTCCCCATACTAAAGGGGTGGCGTAAGCCACAAAACGATGGGCTAGGCTTATAAATGCCCTCGGGCAGATAGCCTAGTATGAACCTATGAACCTATTAGGCTTATGAGCATCTGAGCTTGCTATAATCAAGGTAGTTAGTGGGGTGGAAAGAAAGGTGGTGGTTGGATGGGGTGGGTGATATTAGAGTGGGAGTTGCAAGGGCATAGCAAGCATGTTTTTAGGTGCAATTTTAGTAAAGTTTTGAAGTGGGTGCATGATGGTACAGAGGTAATTGTGGGTGGGAGGGAGTTCCATAATTTGGCTATAGCGCAAGAGAATAGTGCTTCACTAGCAGAGTTATTGGCTTTAGTGATCTGCAAGTGATTTTTGTTGCTGGATCTTAGTGGTCTGGTGGTGCGATAGGGTTGGAGTAGATTCTGGAGGGATGGGACATTTAGTTGATGGTTTACTAGTTTGTGGGCGAGTGATAGTTGATATCATTGAAGGAGGTGAGGGAGTTCAAGCCAGCCCAGTTCAGCAAGTGAGAGACAGTGGTGACTACGGTAGGATGCCCCTGTGGCGAATTTGACGATTTTGTTGTAGCAGGTCTCTAGCTTGTTTAGATCGCATTGCCTTAGGTTGGTATATATTTGAGAGGCATAAAGTAGGGTGGAGATAAGGTGGGCATTTGCTACTGAAATCTTTGCTGCTTTGGTGAGAAGTTGCTTATTTCTGTATAACGCTCCTAGTTTTTTGTGGACTTTTTTTATGGTCATGGATATGTGAATGTCAAATTTTAGTTTATTGTCTATTTCCACTCCTAGCAATTTGGTGTGTTCAGTTGGGTATATAGTGGTGTTGTCTTTTGCTGTGATGTTAAAGTGAGAGTTGTTTTGAGTATGTTTGGTGGGTTGGAAGATGAGTAGTTTAGTTTTGTTTGGGTTGAGTATTAATTGGGCATGGGATAACCAAGTTTCAACAGAGGAAAAGGCTTCCTGTGTGACTTTTTGCAGTTTGGGTAGGGACTGGGCTGAGCAGATGATGGTTGAGTCATCTGCGTATTGCATGAGTGTGCCATGTTTGGTGGCAGAGGCTAGATTATTGGTGAAAACAGAGAAGAGTAGGGGTCCAAGGATATATCCTTGGGGAACCCCTATGGAGACAGGTAGTTGGGGAGATATGTCATTCTGCCATACAACGGATTGTTGGCGGTCAGACAGGTAACTCTGAAACCAGTTGGTGACTGATTGAGAGAAGGATAGGTTATTGAGGACAGAGATGAGTTGTTTGTGTGGGACCATGTCAAATGTTTTAGATAGGTCTAGGAAAGTAGCAGAGGAGAGATAGCCATTGTTTTTATGATGAAGGATAGTGTTAGTAAAGGAGAGTAAGGCAGTGGTGGTGCTATGGTTTGGTCGGAAACCATGCCGAGTATTGGAAAGGAGGTTGTTAGGAGGTAGTCGGAGACCTGGGAATGTATGCATCTCTGTAGTATTTTGGAGAGTGGAGAGAGAATAGCTACGAGGTGGTAATTAGTTAGTTCTGTGGAGGGGCCGCCTTTATGGAGGGGAATTATATGTGATACTTTCCACAGTGTGGGAACGTAACTTTCTGACAGAGGTTGGTTAATCAAGATGGATATTGGGTAGGCCAGAGCATCAGCTGCAATTTGTAGGTATTCACTTGGGAGGTTGTCTGCTGCTAATTTGGTGGGTTTAAGTTTAGTTAAGAGTTTTTTTATGTTGGAGGTAGGTACAGGAGAAAAAGAGAAGGCAGTGGGGAGATTACTAGTTGAAGGTGTGGGTTGGAGGGGGGTTGTGTTGTTTAGCTAGTGATAGTATGGTTTGTGTGAAGTGTGTGTTGAATGAGGCAGCAATATTTTTGGAGGAGTGAGGGATGTTAGGAGGAGGGGTACTGACTTTACCTGGGTGGAGGATGGAGTTTATGGAGGAACAGAATTGTTTGGGGCTGTGTTGGGAGGAGTCTAGGGCAGACTGGTAGTATTGGAATTTGTCCTGTTTTATTAGCTTTTTAACTCTATTGTGTAGTTCTAGGAATTTCTGTCTAGTTGAGGGGTTTTTGGCTTTGCACCAGTGCTCCCAGGCTTTATCCCATTTTTTCATTTCTGACTTAGTGGTTTTCTGTAGCCATGGGGAGGGTTGTGCTTTCGTTCTGGAAAGTCTTATGGGGGCATGGTAATTAAGGATGCTCAGGAAGGTAATATTAAAAAAATTCAACTGCGTCATCATGACTGAGGTACTTTAAGGGATGCCAATTACATTCTTTGTGGGATGAGATGAATGTGAGTGGGTTAAAGTTTAGTTTTTTACATATTTGACGGTAGATGACAGGTTTAGCTTGGTATAGGTATTTTTTGAGTAGCAATGTTGGGGAGTGATCACTGAGGCTATCTGATAAGCAGCCTGTTATATATGACTGGGGGCTCTTGCTAGTATCCAATCCAGGGTAGTGTGCTTGCTGGAGTTTTTATTTATCCTGGTTGGCAACTGGACAATTTGGGTGAAGCCATGGAGGTTTATATGATGGGTTGGATTGTTGCCAGAACAGGATTGCCAGTCAATATTGAAATCACCCTAAAATTATAGTTTCTTGGGGGAGATGATGGGTAGACCAGCTGAGGAGGTTTTCTAGTGGAGGGGTGTTTTGGCCAGGTGAGAAGTAGCATCCAATTATGTTGATGGTTTTGTTTTGGTTTATTTTGAGGTTGGTATATATTATTTCTTCATTGCCTATTTGTGGAGCTGATGATTTTAAGATCTAAAGGACACCTATCATCACATTCCCATTGTACAGTAGTTTGGGCATTTCTTAAGATTTGTTGTGTCTGGCTCACATTATCAATTATCTGTTCTGCCCCTTTTACTACCTATTACACCAAGGGTATTCACAAAATGCCTAGCTCCAGTCATTCACATTTTTCCATACTTGGATGGTTGCCTTATGTTTGCAAACTTTCTTGAAAGCTGTCAATAGTCTTTGTCAACTGTTCAGAAACTTCTAATCAATCTGAAGTAACAGGTCAACTTTCGGAAGTCTTCTGTCATCCCTTCTCACAGAATGTTTTTTTTTTCTGGGATGTTTATTGGACTTGGGCATGGGAGTAGACTTTCTTCCTCCAGAAAAAGTAGATCCATTTCAAAAGTTCTTTACGAGTTTCTCCAGTCAAAGCCATGCATCTGCAAGGGAGTTTGTCAGGATTCTGGAGAACATGGCATCTAGGAAGAGGTTAACTTATATGACCAGAGAGGGAGAGCAGTTGCATTTTCCTTGAGACTTGCAATGTGTCTTTAGTTTTGACCAGAAAATTGGGTATGAGGAATGATCTTTATGAACAGAAGAGAGAGACCTCCACAGTTTGGGACCAGGGACAGAAGGCATGGTGTGTACACTGAAGCCTAGTTTGGAGGAGACAACCTGCATGGTTAAGACTTCTAAGGTTGTATGTTTATGCATCTCTGGGTGGTCTGTAGGCTAGTGAGGGGAATGTCTCATTTATAATAAGATTAATCAGCTGAGAGATGCGTAGAAAAATCAGCACATTGTTTCACGGGTATCCAGAAAGTTTTTTCAATGTTTTTTCAGTGTTGTTGATTTCTTGGGGAGACAGTGAGTGATGGATCTGCATATGACATTTGAGAAGGTGTGAATGGTGGATGCAAGTCTTTTAGAGGCTGGAGCACTCAGAGGGAGACCACTTTCTAATTGGTCCAGTAAGCTTTTACCTGTGGCATTCCTACAGTGTCTGTAAAAGAAACAGGAAGTACCTGTCCCCTTTCTCCATTCAAATGTCAGTTCTGGGATTTGTCAAGAGGGAGACTGGATGGTGGGTAGACCATATAGTTTGCAGCCTTGGTCTTCCATTCTGTCTGTCCCACACCCAGTTAGTCACCACATATGTCAGACCTGGCATGACAGTGGTCTTAAAAGGGATAAAACTGCAAATTCTGTGAAATCCTGTACAGGCAGAAGCTCATAAATCTCAGAGAGATGGCAATGATCAGTAGTTTAAAGGTCCTATATCATC
Source organism: Protopterus annectens (assembly GCF_019279795.1). Taxonomy (NCBI): domain Eukaryota; kingdom Metazoa; phylum Chordata; order Ceratodontiformes; family Protopteridae; genus Protopterus; species Protopterus annectens. The sequence continues at coordinate 838,557,338 of NC_056741.1, forward strand.
TGTGCTCCACAGGACTTCTGTTATTGTACACAGACAACACCACAGTTCAGAAAAATGTCACCCGAGACTTCCCTTCAGACTGGAAAAGGTTCAAATATTATTCCAATTTTTTGAGAGGGTATGTGTCAAAAAAGTGCATTACCTCTGGCCATCCTTGTATGCAAGATACCTAAATATGTTCACCCCTAAAGAAACATTTCCCGTAGCCTCTGTGTAATGCATTTATCCATGTCTAGGTGAAGCAGACTGAATGTGCTCAATGGAATCTGGTAGTTTATGGCATTTAGTGTCGAAGCCAGTGATCTTCAATTATGAATTCTCCCATATGGCCTCATTTGAGCACTCGAGGTGTTTAACAAGTATATGTCTGCAGTTGCAGCTCTCCTCAAACTCCTGGAGGCCAAAGAATTCCAATACCTAACTGGCTGCTAGATGTCACATCTGTAACCTTAATGTTTCCGAGGAAGACTGATCATGTTATTGCATTTTCTGGGAACAGTGATAAATCTGATGAAGTCACAGCTAAAACTTACACAGCTGCTTATTTTCACAAGCTGCACTTATTGCATTCTCTGATAACAGTAATGAATCTGGTGAAGTGTAGCTAAAACCCACATGGCTACTTTATTTTTAAATGCTGCAGTCTGCACAGGAACTCATTCAGAGCAAGAATCCCCGAGACATCCCCATCTCTGGGCCAGTAATCAAGTAACTTAAATCCTCACCACTGACACCAGTGAGGAATGTTCACTTGTAATGAAGATAGATAAACACAATATTTCCAGATGCAGCTCTCTGCACCAGCCCAATTTCCTTTAAGAGCACACAGGGAGCACATTCAGCCCAGGGTCTGGGTTTCCCTATCTCCCCCTCTATCTCTCCCTCTCCAGGCCCCCAGTAAAACTCCCCACTGGCACAACCATAGAGTTGAGTCTTCAGCCTAGTGTCCCAGGACAAGTCCTCCACCACACTTTCTGTGAAACCAGTGCTCTGTGTTGCTGCTCCAAGTAGCTGACACACACACTCTTTGAGATTTTATTTTCACACAGACACAGACACACACACACACACACACACACACACACACACACACACACACACACACACACACACACACACACACACACACCCCTGGAAAAGACTGGGAAGGATTTACTAGCTATGCCCCTCTGCCCAGACATAAGGTAGATACTGCCACCAGGACACTCCAAAGCCAGCTACTCTAAGGCTCTTACAAGGGTATCCAATTATACTGAGTAAAGTTAATACGAATACAAATGGTAGTGCTTTACCAATGTGGTGAGGCTTTCAGGAGCAACCACAGAGTCACCAAATAAATATAAGTACTCTCAAAGGTTAAAACATTCTTTAAAAGGCCAGCCACAATGAAAAGTTTAAATATATTTAATAATGAATTATAAAAAAACATGAAAATACTAAATATCTGTTTACAAAAAACACCAGAGTTTCATCACAGGAAATATTTAAAATAACGCAGATGGATAGAGTCACACAGATACAGAAAAAAAGTACTTAACTAATCTCACTATATTTTCCTGACTGATCTAAAAAATTGCTATCCCCTAGCTCACTTACTAGAGCAAGGCAAGATGATGTAGGTGAGGGTCCTTCTTGTTAGGTTTCTAAAATAGACTGCACTGAGACTTTTGTCTTATCTAGTATTAAAGCAGCATTTCAGAACTGGATTACAGAATGACATCACATACATCTGGTCATCTTACTTCTAGTTTCCATACTACCCCCTTTGCTAGAAAATCTTGCAGATATGTGTTACAGTACACACAGATAGAGCTTTGCTAAGATGTGTTACAGCATCTGGAAGCCATAAAACCATTTCAACACTTCCACCCTTCCAGGGTAGCAATTTGTTCACTGTTAAGGACAATAAAACAGGATTCCTAGTCCTTCTTTTCACAGGCATTTTCTTTGAGGCTGAAATCAGAACTGTAAGATACAATCTTTATGGCCTAAACCATGTAATTTAATTTCAAACTATTTTTCAAAGTTAGCTGGACTGAGATGAACCTCTTTTCTTCCAGTATCCTCTGTTACAATATTAATTTCAACAGTTCCAATACAGTATCACATACAGGTGCATTTCTTTTCCTGTCCAACAGGACCCACTGTTGGTACAGTTTTTAACACAAGCAACTTTACAAATACATTTTCAACACAAAGACCTGTACAAATAAGTTTGATATACAAATGAGATATAATTCTTGACAAAACTCCAGCTAGCTATGCTGGCATATGTTACACATCCACTACCCTACTACTCCTGGCATAGCTGGCAATACCTTACATAGTCACAATCCCCACAAACAAAATTCAGTCTCTCCAAGCTAAGGTTTATTTTTTTCTTGCATCTTTGGCTCAAGGTTGTTCTGAGTCTCTTTGCAGCAACCATTCTCCCTTTTCCTCATGCCAGATGCCACAAAAAACTGCTTCACTAGGTGCTCCTAGTTCTGTGTTCTCAGAATTCAGATCCTCTTCATCAAATCCTCATTCCTTAGGTCTGCAGATGTAATTTACTATGGTGGATAGATCCAATTAATTTCTCCCTCTGCATTTCTTTTGACTTGCCCCCTTCCTTGGTGACCATCACTACAGATATGCCAACCCTTGTCTGAGGGGGGTTTGAATGTACGGACAGATAGGGGTATCTGAATACCATCAGATTCAAACCTGCTGGAAATGAGAGCTCCACCTAACCCTCCAAGCCTTTCATGGTTTCCTCTCTCTGGGAGTTACAGACAGACAGAATGATAGTTATCTTGTACATCAGAAACCAAAGGAGAATTTGATCCTACCCTTGTCCCAGGAAGCAGTAAGATTTCACTGTCCACCAGCTGCTTACTTGTTGCTACCCACTTCATGGGGAACTTATTTCCTTGGTAGACAAGCTAAGCAGATGCTTTGCTGCTATCCCATGAGTGGTCACTCAGTATCTCAGTAGCTCCGATGATGTTCTGGAAATGGAGAAGAACCTGCTGTGACCTTTTGCCTGCTGGACCAACAGTTAATACAGCAACTTTTCTGCTTAACTCTACTACTAGGCAGTCTAATGTGGAATGCTGTCACCACAGGTGAACACTTGGATTTCCTTGGCAGGTATTGCTCCTTCTACTGCTGCTTGTTAGGGAAAAGCCTCTGTTCTTAAAACCCGCATAAATATTGTTGACCTGTATGCTGGGAAAGACTTGCCCAGAGTTTCATTTCCTTTGTCTGGCCATGTAGCCATTCCACTTTCAGTGTTTGCTACTAATAGTTAAGATCCTGTCATCTTCCCAGACTACCAATACTAGCAGGACGTATAGTGACAAGCGTACAGTATTTTCTGTTTGGGTTAATGCTAAAGACTTTCATTCCTTTTCCATATTCCTGAAGTTCACAACCATACTCAACTATCCAGGTTTTCCCAGAATATTTAGATTTTTGCCTCATATTTTTGGTCTGTTCTTCATAAAATGTGTGGCTTTCTGTCAAATCACTAAAGGCAGAAGTCCCTAAATAATAACTTATATTTGAGTTTCAGACTCTGCATCCTTTAGAAAATGCATGCAAACACAAATCATATTATTCTAACATATTTCTAAGTTTATAAGAGCAATATTTAAAATGTGTCCCCCCCATTATTTTATGCTTTGTCCAGATTTCTTGCACCATGATGTTGAGAGGTATGTTTTGGACTGTCTTGCAGGCATTTTTATACTAGATCATTCTATTTACCTATTACTTGTAGCATTTATCAAGGTTAAGATTCATGTTCTTTAACCTCACTAAAAATCTGCAAAGCTTTTCTCAGAGACACCTTTTTGTTGAGGGCTCTGCTGTGAGATACGGTAACCCAGAGGGATGTGTTTCTTGTTCTGTAAGAATTGATTCTGCCTCCTTTTGAAGCTGTGGTTTGATCAAATTTAACATTTTGATTTGAAAGACTTTTTTTGCAGTCATTACATCAGCCAGAAGAATTTCATAACTTGCTCTTTCTACTGAACCTCCTCATTTGGTGCTCCATAAAAATAGTACCTCTTAGTACTTACCCACATTTGTTTTACCTAAGATTGCAACAAGTCAAATCTAAGTTAGCATAATTCATGTGCATGCCTTTTTTCCTTCTTATTCAGATTCTGTAGAGTATTTGTTGCAATGTATGAATTTCACCATTTGTGACAGAACTAACTCCTTATATAAAGAGAAGTTTGACAAAAACCACAGAAACCAGGCCAGCATGTAAACATAAAGAATTTATTGAGCACGTTTGTCTTTCCAAGATGAAGTCTTGCTTGGAAAGATGAAAGCGCTTAATAATTTTTTTTCTGATTATTTGCTGGTATGGTTTCTGTGGTGTTGTCAAACTTCACAGGACACTTTCTTGGTTTTGCTTGTCTGTTTTTTGTGGCTATGGGATTGTGTCTTATTGGTTTTATGCAACTACTCACAACTTTTTGCTTTCTTTTCTCCAACAAATAGTCTGGTTATCCTTTCTAGATGGCTTTCTGAAGCTGCTAATTTTTTTATTTTAAATACACCAGACCCTTTACTTCACGTTGCTAAGATTCATTCTACTAGAACTTTATACCTACCTTGGCTTTTTCAAACCCACAGCTCTTAATATCATTTGTGGAACAACAAAATGGTATTTTAATCCATAGCAGCCATGTGGTCTTCTTTTGCTGCCTTTGTAAAGTATTACAAACTGAATCTAATATTTATAGCCAGACCTTTCTTTGTGGTTACTGTTTATTTTATTTATTTATTTATTTTATTTTACATTTGATTACTGAGTAAGTATCCGGCTGGGCTGGAAGTCCATTTTCAGCGGAGACCCAGGGAGAAAAGCTCCATTCAACAGCAACAGTTTTACATTTATAAAGAATAGCTTAAAAACAAATAGCAAAAATAAGACAGTGGTAACAACTAGTTGTGAATTAGAAGTACAGTAAGTGTAGTATATATACAGATATTGACTACAGTAAGGCACAAGCTACTTATCAGCAGTATTAGGTGAGAGTATACACAGAGACAGATGGACTGTATTAGTAGGTACCTCATAATGGTAGACCCATAAACCAAGCAGGCAAAGTAATATAGAAAACCTAGTCAGGGTTGGAGCAAGGACAGAGCCTGAGGCTTTCCTGGAATTTGGAGGTGTTGTTTAGAATGAGGATGTGCTGAGGTAATAGGTTTCAAAACTTAGATATTTTGTTGGAGTACAGCGAGTCTCCAAAACTGTTTAGGGATTTGGTTACTTTTAGTAGAAGTTTGTCAGAAGATCGTAGATCTCTGATGTTAGTGTTAGCTTGAACTAAGTCTTTTAGATCTGGGCAGTTATTTGATTTGTTTAAAATTGTGTGGGCAATGGTGAGCTGGTTGAGTTGAAGTAGATTGGGTAGCTCCATCAAGCTGAGCTTTTTTAGAGCTAGGCAGTGGTGATCCCTATAGGGAATGTTGGCAGCAAATTTGCCTATTTTATTATAGCATGACTCTAGAAGATTAAGATCCATTTTACGTAAGTTGATGAAGATTTGTGAGGAGTAGAGAAGGGTGGAGAGAAGGAATGACCTGGCGGTGGGTAGTCTGGAGGTGTTGGTAAGATAGGGTTTAGCTCTGTAGAGTTGACCTAATTTTATATGGACATTTTTTTTATAGTCATTGCTATGTGTTTGTCAAATTTTAATTGTCAGTTATGACGCCAAGGCGTTTGGTCTGTTCTATGGGTTTGATTGCAATCTGTTTGGATGAATAGATGGTGAGCGGAGGGTTATTGTTAGTAGTCCTGTTTTTGGTGAATACCATGAGCTTTGTTTTTTTTTTTGTTTTTTTTTTCTTGGGGTTGAGGATGAGTTCATTTTCAGCTAGGTAGGTTTCTATGTCTTGTACGGATTTTTGTGTTTTATCCTGAAGTTTGAGGATGGTGGGAGCAGAGCAGATGAGGGTGGCATCATCTGCGTACTGTACTAATGTGGCATGCTTAGTGGCAGTGAGGAGATTATTAGTGAAAATGGTGAAAAGAAGGGGTCCTAAAATGGAACCTTGTGGTACTCCTACAGAGTTAGGCTGAAAGGGAGAGAGGGTGTTGTTCCATTTGGTGGATTGTTGTCTATTGGAGAGGTAACTGTGAAACCAGCGAAGGGGTGCAGAACTTAAGTTGCATGAGACAAGTTTGTTTAGGATTTTGATGGCAGACAGTGTAAAATGCTTTTGGCATGTCTAGAAAGACTGAGAAGACTAGAAGGCCTTTGTTTTTAAGGAGGTTTACTGTGTTGATGAAACCGATCAGAGCAGTAGTGGTGCTGTGTTTGAGTCTGAATCCATGCTGAGAGTTGGATAGCATGTTGTTAGTAAGTAGGTAATCAAGTAGCTGATGGTGGATGCATTGTTTCGGAATTTTTGCTAGGGGAGAGAGGAGAGCAATGGGGCAGTAGTTCGAAACAAAGTGGATGGGCCACCTTTATGGAGTGCTATGATGTGTGAGATTTTCCAGATAGTAGGGACATACATTTCTGAGATGGAACAATTAATGAGACTGGAGATAGGATAGCAGATAGAAGGAGCAGCTAGCTTTAAAAATTCATTTGGGAGAAGGTCAGCAGCAGGAGAGGAGGGTTTAAGCTTTGTAAGAAGTGTTTTGATGTAGCTAGTCTGGATTGGTGATAAAGAGAAAAAGTTAGGGGAGTTGTTGGGATTTGAGATGGTTAGTGGTACATCGGGGTTATTTTGTATGAGGGATGTTATAAAGTTGATGAAGTGCGAGTTGAATTGAGAAGCTAGACTATATGAGATGTTTGAGGTGGTTGGGGGTGGGGTGCAGGATTTGCCGGGTTTTAGGAGGTGGCTAATGCCTTGCCAGAATTTTGAGGGGTTGTGTGTATGTTTCTGCTGACAGTTAAGGAAAAAAGATTTTTTTTTGTTGAGTAAAATCTGTTTTTTGGCTTGATTCTGTAGTTGTTTAAATTCTAGGAGGTCTGCTGAATTTTTAGTTTGGTGGTAGGTTGACCAGGCTTTATCTCGTTGCTTTAGTAAGGTTTTGGAGTTTTCTGATAGCCATGGCAGATGTTTGGATTTGGTACAGGTTTTCCTGATGGGCGCTAAGTTATCGAAAATGTTCAGGAAAGCATTGTGAAATACTGAACTGCAAGATCGAGTTGGTGGGTTTTTAGAGGGTTCCAGTCATAATGCTGGAGAAGGGAGTTAAATAGCATGGCAGAGAAGTTTTTTTTGTTACAAATGAGTTTGAAGTTAGTATACTTGTAGGAGTGAAATTTCTTTCTGAGGATAAAGGTTGGTGCATGGTCGGTAAGGGTATCGGGAAAGCATCCTGCAGAAAAGTCTAAATTAGAATTATTTATATGAATCCAATCTAGGCTAGATTGTTAGAATGTTTGTCGGTGCAGGTAAGAGACCATATGGTTTGGGTGAAGTTAGGTTTATAAAATTAGAGGTGTTTTCAGATGAGCATGTAAGCTAGTCTAGATCAAAGTCACCAAGGACAATGGTTTCCTGGGTGAAATTAGTGGATATCCAGTACAGGAGGCTTTCTATTATGGTTAAATTGTTTCTTGGGGGGAAGTAAGTAGCTATGATGGTTAGAGTTTTGTGGGAGTTTAAGGTGAGTTCCTATAAGTTCTATGTTGGGGAGGTCTGGAGGAGTACAGTTGATTTGTTCCAAGTTGAGGGTGTCTTTGGAAAAGATAGCTACACCCCCACCACGTTTTTTGGTTCTGTCGAGATGGATTATGTTATAGCCGGTGGGTAAGATTTCTTGGTCTTTAATATGTGGCTTGTGCCAGATTTTGGTTACGATAGCAATGTCAGCCTGGAAATCATGAAATTTATTAAGTATACTTTGCAGGTTGAAGTTGATTAAGAGAAGGTCAGATATGTTGGATTTGGTATTGGGTGGGTAACTTTAGTTGTTGTGACTGAAGGGGAAGAGTGATGGATTGGGGGTGTGTGGACCTGGGTTAGGGTGGATATCCTCACACACTTTGATATTGGTTAGGGAGTGGAGCAGCAGATATGAAAGTTTGTGGAGCAGTCAATGATGTTTTAGGGAGAGGGATGCCAGTGGTTGAAAGGGGACATATTTGAAGGTAGGGAAAAGAGAGTTATTTGTTATGAAAAGGTGGGGAGAGATGGTGATATTTGGGTTAACCAGGTCAGAGTTGGAATGCAGGGGGAGTGTAGGTGATTGGTACAGTGTGATGCCAAGTGTAAAGGAGGTTGTTGTAGATGCTGGTAGAAGAATGCATAGTAGAGAGGATAGAAGTAATACAGTCTGAGTAGTGAGTATGGTAGAATATATAAGAGTGGTTCATAAGTTGATGAGCAACAGAAGTGAGGAGACATGGGCGGGTTGGATAGAGAAGTGAGAAGGTGGGAGGGGTTAGGGGTTGGGTAGGGTGGGTGTGTTCCAGGGTGTTGGGGAGGGGGTTTGATTGGATAATTGGTAGGAGGGTGTGGGTGGTGAGAGAAAAAAAATTACAGGATCGGGGGGGGGGGAGTAGGGGAGCGGAGCAGGTTGCCCCACGGTGAAGAGAGAAAAACCTGCAGAAAACTATCAATCAAGTATCCTGCCACAGGTAAGTGCTGGCAGGGAAAGGGTGCACTATAGCTGCTGGATGCTGGCTATGGGCAGAGCTTAATGAAGCCAAAACACTACTTTAGTGTACAAGACAGTCTCTCAATTAGGAATAGGTGTGCCAGTATGGACATATTTCTTATTTCTGTGATTGTAGGAGCTGGTTTGTACTCAGTCCTGAGGGGACACGAGGGGCTCTGTTCAAAATTAGTTGCAGTAGGAGGATGACTGATCTTTTTACAGTCATGTATGGATGTATTTCTTATTTCTGTGATTGGAGGAGCTGGTTTGTACTCAGTCCCAAGCAGACGCAAGTAGTGTTCCTGTCCACCTTCCTGCTCCCTGGAGAGGAATGTATCACGTCTAGTGTTTTCCTTGGGATGGCTAACCTCATATCTTCAGATCTAGTGAACAGAGTGTTATGCAATGTATTACAGGATAGAGAACTGTACTTAGCACAATAGCAAGGATCTCATCAAATTAGTTGCAGTAGGAGAATGGCTGAATGGTGAGCACATTACAACAGGATGTTGGGTTGGTCAAAACCTACTGACAGAAATTTAAAAAGGGGGCTGTTATCAAAGATACGTTCTTATGAGGGGACTGCTCAGTCAGAAGAACTTGGAACTCTGTCCTGTGTGTTACCAAGGATGGACTATCTAGACCCTATCTAACATTAAATGTATACATTTTATATTTGGTAAGACTAGCTCAATCTTCAGTAGTGCTCCAAGCGGACACGAGTAGTGTTCCTGTCCACTTTCCTGCTCCCTGGAGAAGAATGTATCACATCTCTACTGTTTTCCTTGGGATGGCTAACCTCATATCTTCAGATCTAGTGAACAGAATGTTATGCAATGCATTACAGGATAGAGAACTGTACTTACCACAATAGCAAGGATCTCATCTTTAACATCAATAATTGTAGCATTGTGAGACTTTGCAAATACATAAATTATAACAAAGTTAACGATCAGATAATATAAAATTATACCATCATCAAAGCACTTTGGACAGTGGTAGACAAAATTAAATCTTAGACCAGTGTGTATATCTATCAGTCAGAAAAGCAAACTCTGAAGCTTATCTAATTTTAAAAAGCATGTTTAGTCATTCCACGGAGGTCTTTGCTATTTTTCAGATAGCTCACTGATCCATCCCATTATGGAATACACTGCAGCATTCCATAGCAGAAGCTGAACATAATCTCTATCTGGTCTGTAAGGTCATGCCTAATCTGGTACTGTCTTAATGTCTGTGCCTGGAATGGACCATTCTGCCCACTCCCTCATCTCCCATTTTTGCTTCTTCCCTGTCAAACTTTCAGGTGCAGTGATGTCAGATCTGACAACTCACCTGGAGTCTGCTTCTTTGGATTTTCAGACTTCAGATCTGATTCCCTCAGCTCTAAGACCCTTGGAGCCAAATAGATCTTGAGACTGCGATCTTGACACTTTGGCAATTTCCTGTAATCTATCCAGCATAGCTCTATTCTCAGTGTCGGAGTCATCAGCCTTTGAGACTGCAGCACCAATCCCCTTCTGTGGACCCTCTGCTATGTCAGGTTTGGGGATCCCCTCATCAGTGCTGTCAGCTTCTTCAGCAGTAGCAGACCCTGTGCTGGATAGGGCTTCCTTGGACCAAGCAGACATAAGGTTTTCCCTTGAGGTTATGGGAGGAATTACAGCTTCTCCTCCAAGAACTGCAACATAGGCTTCTTCATTGTCAAATCCACCCCAGGGCTACCTTCCATCATTGTCTCAACTCTCTGGTGCTTCCAAGAGTAAGAGCCAAGGGGAAGGTCTCACAAAATCTGCTCATTTGATGCTCATTCCTCTGAGGACTCAGATGCATCCTCACTATGTTCCAAAAAAAGAGGACATGTAAAAGGAGGCATATTGATTACCCTGTGGAGTCTGTCACTTGAGTCACTGACATGGATGATGAAGAGGCCCTCCCGATCCTGTCCAGAAGACATCAGTTTCAGTGAGATCCTAGAGTTCATGTGACAGGGGGATCTTTGCCCACACACCTACCCCCTCAGAATGAGGAGATCCTCTTAACTGAATATCAGTTAGTACCCCCTACTTCTTGGATAATACCCGCAGTGGATCACCTTATTGACTTGACAGCATGATGCATTTGAAAGTTGTCATAGGAAGCAAGATAACATACTCAGACCTCTCCCCCCCAAGACAGTCTATTTTGGTTCAAGAGTCCCTTGGTTGGTTCTGTTTTTGCAGCAGTGATAACCAAAAACAGTTGACAGAGGATATAGATGCTGTTCATCCTCCCAACAAGGTGTGCAGGGTGATGAACAGGATGGGGAAGCAGGTGTGTGATTCAAGCACCTTTCTGCTGAGGGCCTCGAACTATGTCACTCACATGAACTGATTTCAAAGAGAACTAGCAGAGCAAGTGCTAGCTTCTCTGAAAAGACCACCCAACTTTGGATATCATGGTTAATATTACCAACCGCTTCATGTGGCTTATGCATAATGCAGTTGATGAAGTGGCTAGGACAGCAGGTATAAGCATTAGGATGAGACATCATACCTGGCTTCTCCTTTGCAGACACCTTTAAAGCATACTTTACCAATGCCTTCTAGAATGGAGCTTCCTTATTAAAGAGAATATGAGGAAGTGTGAATAGGACAGGATGACACTGTCTGCCATAGGTGTTAAATTTGAAACCCTCCCAGTGATCTTACAGTAGGAACCAAAATTGTCCAAATCCATATGGATGAAAAAAAATCCTGGCATCATCCCTTGGAATCCACTTCTGAGGCAGGCAGTTTTGTCAGAAGTAGCCCCTTTAATGAATGGTGACCCAGAGATTCAGGATGTCCACAAAACCATGGATATTGTGGGATTTTCTCTGACAGACAGCCTACCCATTCTTGAAGGACTGCTTGACTGCTCCTCTCTGGAGGCAGTTGGGGGTCATGTATCACTCTGCATTCTTCATGAATGTCCAATCACTCAGGATTCTTTTTTTGTTTGCCCCCTTGGACCTCTTCTACTGGCCCAATCCACAGTGCCCCACATCCACACCTGGAATGCCAGCCATATTCTTACTTCCCTGGACTACTCTCATATTGCTGGGGCTGGTTTTGGATCCTAAGGGTGTCCAGAGGGCTTGTTCATCTTGGTCATCTGTGCTTCCACGTGGGGGGTTCTTTTATATGCAATACCCACTTCCTTTCCCCGCCCCCATGTTTGTCAGCTACATCCAAGGACAACTCTCCTCTTTGGACCATGCCTTCCTTTAGGAAGTGTCATCAAGCACCCTCCCAATCAGGATGGGCATGCCCATCTCTCCCTGCTGCTTCATCAGTCACCGAGTCACTAATAGAACCCAGGTTGCCTGGGCCATAGTCAGGACTTTACCTGTCTATGCCACCAGAGCAGCATATCACTCAGGATCCTTAGGTAAGAAGGATAATATCCAGAGGTTTTATGTTTCCCTTTTCCTACTCTCATCTCCTGCCATATTTGCTGCTGCCAGAAGTTCCACCTCTTCAGCAGGAAGTGGCCAGAAGAGAAACTCTCCCTCATCTAGACAAAAAGACATCAAGAGATCCCACTGGATCAGACAGCATCAGGTTACTTTTTGATTCCAAAGAAATGATTCTGCCTTGCCTGCAGTCAGATGACTGGATGTGTTTGATAGATCTTAAAGATGCTTATCTCCATATCAGAATAGCTAAAGCATCCAGAAGATATCTATGCTTCCATCTAGGAGCCAGTCACTTTCATTTCAGAGCCCTGCTCCACTGTCTCACCACAGCCACCTTCCCATGTTCACAAAGTGTGCGGGGGTGTTAGCAGCTTACCTGAGTGTTTCTATACCCAGTGGACTGACTCCTTGCTGTGACATCAAAAGAATCCTTGATCATAGCCAGAGACTGCTTCAGTTGTCTCTCTCTTTGGGTATCTCTGTAAACTGGGATGGGGGTATTATCATCAGACGATGGTCCAATGTACATGGCAAAAGGAGGCCAATCTTCACATCAGTGTCCTGTAGATATAATAAGAGCAGTCCACCTTATTTTGCAAAAACTACAAGATCTGTTATCCCTGGGGTGATTTTCATTTAGGTGGACAACTTGACAATAGTTTGGTACATAAACAAGCAGGGAGGAACCAGGTCCTACCCCTTATGCTGAGAAGCTATGCAAGTGTGGTAATAGGCATTTGCTTTGAATTGCTTATTGATAACAGTGTACATTCCAAGGAGGACAAACTGTCTTGCCAACAGGTTCTGCAGATCCATTCTGTTGCTTCACAAGGTGCCTCTTGGTCTAGAGGTGGTGCATCAGATTTTTCATTGCTGGGGCTATCCTTGCTGGAGTCTTTTCACCTCTCCAGACAAAATGAAGTGCGGCAACTATTTTCCCCTGATCACCCTAAAAAGGTAGTTCCTGAAAGACACTCTAGTTAGACACTGGCCACCAGGACTCCTTAATGCATTTTTTTCTCTTCTTAAAATGTCTAGATTCATACAGAAAGCAATCAGATGCAAAGCCCCAGTGGACCACATTGCTCCTTATTGGCCTAAGCAAATTTGGTTCTCACTACTGAAGCCTCATATCCGAGAGACCCCCAGGTATCAGATCCAAGAAGGATCCTCTTTCCCACTGATCTGGGACTCCTTACTTGGATCTGCTCAACCTCAAGTTGACTGCCTGGTTTCTCCAGTTCCAAAAATTGCCAGAGACTCTTTCTTGTCTCTGGATGTGGTGCAGATTCTGTCTGCATCGCGTGAAAAGTCTATGTCAACCTGGGCAACTGCTCAAGGGATAGAGCCTTCTCAAGAAATAGACCCTTCTAATGTATCTGTTCCACGGGTACTCTCTTTTCCTCTTGCAACTTTTTTCTTCAAGTTCAAGTTTTTTGACCATTGAGGTACAATTGTCTGTAATTTCCACCAAGGTGTTGACTCCCTCTTTATTAGCTTCTCAAGTTGTGTAAAGCCTTCGTAAAAGGAACATTTCTACTCCATCTGCTGATTAGAGAACTGGTTCGTCCATGGAGCCTCAGTTTTGTTCTTGAAGCATTGACAAAATCTTCTTTTGGGCCAATGTCTTCTGCTTCCTTAACATTTCAGTCTTGGAAGACTTTCTTGTACCAGTAACTTCTGCCAAAAATTTTTTGAGTTGCATGCTCTGCCCTCTTCTGTACCTTACTCAGTGTTTCACAAGGACAGAATTTCATTACACTCAAATTCTTCTCTTCATTCCAAGGTTGCATCTGAAACTAATTTGAATCAGACAAATTACTTGACTGTCTTTTTTTCCAGTCAATTAACGAAATGAGTATACCTACTTCACACTTTAGATGTTCATCCATAGCTAAGGTTTTATCTCCACAGAGCAAAGACCTTTAGAAAATATTCTCAGCTGTTTGTGTCCTTTGCTGCAAACAAACTTGGTTCCAATGTTTCCAAGATCACTTCATCCAAAGGGCCCTCTTACTGTGTTTCATGTTTATTCTGCAACAACTGTTACTTACCATGCAGACACAAGGCTCATTCTTCAAGGTCTGTGGCTACTTCTGCTTCCTCCTTCAGAAATTCTTCAGCTGATTAAATATGTGTGGTGGCAACTTGATTTACACTAAGTACCTTTGAAAAGCATTGCAAACTGGGTGTAATTTCAAGGTCTGAGCCTAACTCTGGAGCCTTCTGTCATGATTCCATCCAGGTATTCTGAAGCTGGTAATTCTGACCCATCAGTCAGATGAACAGACAGGAAGAATAGAATATGGTAATTATATACTTAATAATTATGGATCCTTTCAATCATGTTGATCTGATATAACAATCCTCCCTCCATTCCCTTCCAGTTGTTAATTCCAAAGGACCTGATGGGTCATTCACACCTCTTTAGGCCTTTTGTGCTAGTCATTCTTCTTATTAATCAACTAATTCATTCTGAGGCAGGTTCACCTACAGGCATACCTCTCAATTGTAAAGATTTGCGCAGAATGTCCAGATTTTTGCCTCATATTTTTGGTCTGTTTTTTTTTTTTCATAAAATTGTGTTTTTTCTGACAAATGAGTTGCAAATCATTAAAGACTAAAGTTTGAGTTTCAAACTTCATACCATTCAGAAAATTCATGCTAATGTAAAACCTGTTATTCTATCAACTTTCTAAGTTTGTAAGAGCAATACTTAAAAATGTTCCCTATTTTTGGGGCTTTGTCCCACTTTTATTTAAGGCTTTGTCCAGATTTCTTGGTCTAAGAGGTTGAGAGGTGTGCCTACAGGTGTGTAATGGGTAGGGAAATATTTAAAAGTACTTGATACTAGAGCACTATTTTTGACAACTTGAATTCAACAAGTGGCTCAAGGACCCATATGGTGTAGCAGATGGACATGGATGAAAGGATCCAATATTACTGTAAGTACATAGTTACTCTTTTTTCTAGCACTTGAAAAAGAGCTGTTTCTTGCATTTTAATGCTATTAGCTGTTATTTTCCCCATCAACAAAAGCATGCAGCTGGTGAGTCTAGCGATACAGGCAGTTAATCGGGAAATGACTGCTCAATACTCCATGAGGCATTTGTACAAGAAACATCATAATTCGTGTTTAAAAGGGAACTGGTAAGCAGTTCAGTGAAAAACAAATGAAGTTTGACTCTGAGGAAAGTGAATATTTTTGTAAATGGTTACATCCCCAGGAGTCTTAGTACTTCAGTATTAAACATAACATTGCACAATTCCCTTTATTCATTTAAGAGTAGCCAGTGTATTTTTTCTTAGGGTTAAAAACTGGTTAACTGAGAGCATGCAAGCTGTTTTCCACCTCTAGGTAGGAAATGGAGATAGGACAAAGACAGGTGGTATCTGTGCAAGAGGTAACACATGCTTCCCATGAAGAAATCTAACTTTAGAATAGCAACTGCCCCTATATTGAGGGGGTAACTTCTCTTTTTTGGAAAGTAAATATAGTTTTGTGTTTGATTTGAGGAAAGTATGATGTGGATTCAAACAATGATGAGAAGCAGCAACTGTGTACAAGATCAGCCTGCCAAGCATTAGTGCATGTCAGTAAATTGGAAACCAATGTACAATGTGAAAGCAATATATATTTTTTTTATCAGATTGACTGCCTTACCAGTTTTGTCAAGGAATGTCAATGTCAATCCAAGTACAGACAAAAAGCAAAGAGCACTGAATTATAGTAAACAAATGTAGGGTGCAAATTGCAATGTTACAGGAGACATGTTTGGATAGAAATGAGCATGTGAATTTGGCAAAAAAAAAGATTTCTGAATGAATATTCAGCAGAGTGTCAGGGAAAAAGGAAAAAGGGGAGTAATAATCCTGATTGAAACGGGAGCTCCAATAATGACAGAAAAAGAAAAGAAAGGCAAGATGTAATTGGTAGATTTGTGGTAATAAGGGGTAATTAGCAGCAAAGGAGGATTACACTGGCAAATATTTCCACCTAAAACTATTATTATAGAGCTTAAGAGAATTCAGAAAAGAATGTTATTTATGAATGGGGAATGGAACTTGATTTGCAGTAGTGAGGCTGTATCAGGGGAACCTAGAGGGAAAAATATAACAAACGTGCAGATTTCTTAAGACATATATGACAATATTTGGAATGGAAGATGTGAATTTACTGGCAGGAACTTAAGTAGAACATAGACATGTTTTCTCCCAAGATATAATAATTGGGCTAGACTGGATAGTAATTATATTTCCCAGGAGTATTCTTACTTAATTGAAAGCTTTGAAACATAGCCAGTAACTAGTTTTGATCATGCACCAAGAAAACTAAGATAAAGATACAGGGCGATGACATATAAATGGGACATTCTCTTTCCTGCTCCTATTTATGTGTTAAAAGAGAGAAATTCAACGGAATGGATAGTGGAAATGATTCCAGAGTTATCAGGGAAGATGAATGTTTTCCGAAGTGATGGCTAAAAATGTAATAAGTTTACAATATAGCAGAATTAAAAGAGAAAGAGCTATGGGGTAGAAGTAATGGGTCTATATTAGAACAACGAATATTTAACAGTTCGAATCACTGAAGGTCGACCTTTAGTGATCAAACTGTTAAAACATTGAATGTTCAGAAAAAAAAATAAAAACAACAAAAAAAAAAAATAAACTGTGTAGGCAGGGGGCAAGCCCCCCTGCACCCCCACACCACCCACTACTTAAATATACCAACTCTGAGACTGCACTACATTGAAATAAACGGAAATCTCCACTTACGGAGATTTCCGTTTACTTGTTCGTTGTTGTGCAATTTCGCTATTCTCATGTCGACAATGTCAGATTCGACATTGTCAGCTTTCGAGAATATAATATAGACCCAGAAGTAATAGGAATTATTTAGAGGAGTTTCCAAAGGATAAAGTATTACAAAGAGAAAATATGGAAGTATGTGGATAATATGCATGAGTTCAGAAGTGTTGTTATTAGGCAATTTTTTTGATAACTCCAGAGCACAGTATCGCTTAGCACAATGACATAGACAACAGATAGTATAAATGGTTATTGCCAAACACTGGGAGCCTATGACAAGAAAAATAATTGAGATCCTATACAGATGTTAGACATATTTTTGGAAGTTTGGTGAATGTTTACATAAACCAGAGGAATGGGGAAGCAAGAAAAATACACAAAAGGAAAAAAAATCCTTCAGAACCAGCTTCATATTTACCAGTTTCAATTTTTAAACATGAGCAATTGTTTATGTCTATACTAGCTATAGGTTCATAGGTTCATAGGTTCAAACTATACCCATTATTTTTCTGTGCCTCTGTGCCTATGAGAATGACAAATATGTTGCAAAAAATGATAGATACCAATCAGTGTGTGTTTTGTGGAGGGGAGACAATATTTGACAATATTAATAGATCCAGAGAGAAGACAAATGTAAAAAAAAAAAAAAACACTATTGTTGGTAAGTCTTGTAGAAAAAGCATCATATAGAGTCAGCTGAGATTTTATGACTAGGTTGATGATAGCATTTTTGTTCCCTGATGGAATAATAGGATTAAAAAAGAGAATATATGAAGGGTCAAAGGTAATAATTAAGGTGGGAGAGTATCTCTCTAACAAGTTGATACGTACCGATCAATGTGGTTTTGTAGAGGGGTGGCAAAGATTTGTCTATATTAATAGATCCAGAGAAGGAAGCTGAGTGTTTAAAAAAAGCCACTATTGTTTGTGGGTCTTATTGAAGAAACATCATTTTGTAGAGTCAGGTGGGATTTTATGAGTAGGGCAATGGTAGCATTTGCATTCCCTAATCATATAGTAGGATTAATAAAGAAGATATATGAATGATCAGAGGCAATAATTGCTGGTAGGGTTTCTCACTGACAAGCTCTGTTTGAACAGAGGAGCCAAGCAGGGATACCCTGTTCTCCCCTTTATTTATTTTATATTTGGATCCATTAACAAAGAAAATAATGGACTCATAAATTCAAGGATGTAGCTCTGATGGTAATCAAGAAAAGTTAGCTTTATTTGCAGATAATATTATTTTGTACTTGATAATTCCAAAAAAAGGACATTTCACTGCTGTGGATTTTTTTTGACAGTTTTAGTTCTTTTAAAAATATTTGAAGATAAAATGAAGGCTATAAACTATGTACCCATGCATGAACTGAATCAGCAATACCCATATTCATGGAAACAAGATGAATTATTTAGTTGCATGGATTAAATAGGATTCAGTTATGGCTGATAATGATATGTAGGAAGATGCTAAACAAAAGATATGGAAAGCAAAACAGAAACAGTGAAGATACTTTTTGACCCTTTACTTTTGTATACAGTCTGGGTGTATTTCTATCAACCAGTGGAGAAGTTGCAGATAATTATAAATAAAGAGTTGAATTAATTTATCGGGGGGGGGCAATAGTTAAGTGGGAAATATTAATTCTTCTCGTACAGTAAGGTGATTTAGGATTATCTGATTTTGGAGGAATACTTTAGAATTATACAGTTACAGCTGTCATATGTAAATCAAACATAATATTATAAATCAAAGTGAAAATGAATGATAATGCATAGGAAGAATTCATGAAATAAGGAAAATGTAGGATTTTGGATGCAGGTCCTTCAGGAGAAAAACAACAACCATATAGAATGTTATTTTTCTAATGTAACAGAAAGTATTTTAAGTCAACTTGGGAATGGAAAAAGGAGATTTTATGAATAAGGATGACTGGGTATAGCTGTGGAAAACAGGAAAAATGATGTTGCAATTCATTTAAGAATATTAGCAAAGGAACCAAGTGTTTTTGGAGCAAATAACTATGGAGGAAAAAGTAACAGATTGGAATGAGGCCAAACAAAGAGACAGGAATAGGAGAGTGATAAGTGAAAGACCTGATTGAGTTTTCAGTTGAGTCTAACTGGTGTTTAAAATAGAAGATTATGATTGGCTTGACGATCATAACTTGCTTATTATGTTTTTGAGCCATGGATACCAAGAAAATCGCTCGAGAGGTGAATCTTGACATCCATGCTGAGAACACATAATTAAGGGTTATGATCAGTGAGACAATCATAATTCTTTGTAGTGCATGGAGCTTAATCTGCTCCATGTACTACTAGTTAAAGGGGGAAAATTGCTAAGTGTTTTCCTGGCTTTCAAAGCTGTAAAACACTTAGTGAGCACTACCAGAAGGGTAGTGTAACGTAGTCTGTTACATTTATACTTGCTTGTACACCTCTCAAGTGTCTAGATTTTTGCAGGCCATCCAGAGTATTGCTTTATATTTTTGCTCTGTTCCTCATAAAGCATGTGGCTTTCACACAAACCACTGAGGCTTGATGCCACTAAATAATGAATTACATTTGAGTTTCAGACACTACACTGTTCAGTTTATGCAGGTGAGCATGCATCATGTTATTCTATCAACTCTCATTAAGTTTTGTTTTCTTTTAGAGGAAGTTAATGACATGTTAAGGGTATGGACATCAGGCAGAAATAAATGTTTTGCTCTGCCATTGTCTTTTAGTCAGTAAAGGCAAATTTTACTGCCTAGCACGGGACCCTACCTTAACAGCTTTTGCAGGGGGTGCATAACATTTGAGAAGGTTGGGTCGCGAGCCATTCTGGCTCTTAGCTGGGTTGTCTTTTTCTGGATATCAGAGCATAATCAGCATGCTCCATGCACTACAAAGGGATAATTAGAAGAGTATATAAAGTACTGCATGCTAAGTATAACAATGGTCAGTAGAGGTTAGAAAATATTGGGAAGAGCGATCAGAAAGGCAGTTTACAAAGGAACAGTGGGGTGACATCTCCATGGCACCTAAGGGTGCAACAAACTCCAGAAATATATTCATTCTTTTGAGTTGGGACATAGGATCTGAATTGCCTAGATATAGTAAGGCTTTACTATATTTAATGCCATTGGCTGCCAAAAAAAAGTATTTACCAGAAAATGGAAATCAAAATGTAAACCAACCATAACTGAAGTATTGAATATTACAAGGGCGATAAAAGAACTAGAGATGGGATCTTTAGAAAATGGAAGGAGCAAATTGCATGTATAGTGCATTTTGGGTCTGCAGGGTGGTGTTTTAGAGCCTGGGAGAGTCTTAAAAGTACAGAGTGATTGCTGCCTGCGAGTAACCAGTCCTAAGGTTGAAGTGGATGGACTGGATCATATAGAATCAGTAAATAAACATCTGATTGTACTGTATTTTTCCCAGAACAAATGCTGCACTGGACTAAGAAGCATGTGTTTATATCATATTATCAAATTTTCGGAAACTCAAAATTCATATAGTTGAGACCATATGATTGAGTTTGCAAAAACTTGAATGTAAAAAAAATTGCATTTATGCAGAGGGGCAAGCCCCCTGCAGCTTCCATACCCTACAAATTATATATACCAAGCCCAAGACTGCACTACAGTGGGGAAAAGGGTAAATTCTCCCTTTAAGCATGTTTGTGTAGATTGCAGTACATGGGGGTCGGGGAATTTACCCTCTTACCCACTGTAGTGTGATCTCAAAGTTGGTAATAAATAGTTTGCAGGGAGTGTGGGAGGCAGGGGGCTTGCCCCCCTGCATAAGCATATATATTTTTTTTACATTTGAGTTTTTGGAAACTCCATCATATGGTCTCAACCATAAGAATTTCAAGTTTCAGAAAACTTGATAATATGATATGAATCAGTTTATTTTACATACTCTAAAATTTAATAGAAGTCCCTCTTTCTAATAAAGATGCAGGTATATATATATATATATATATATATATATATATATATATATGTATATATATATATATATATATATATATATATATATATATATAGTATATAGATATGACCCTAGCCCTGAGTAGCATCCTGCCATCACCCAGAATGACAGTACAAGGACAAAATGATTGACTTCAACAATTGGCAAAGCTTCTGGTGTCATTCTAAGGGGATCCAGTATTTGTCTGCCTGGGACGACATGATCTACAGGCCACAATGCTTTGCCAGAGATGGCCTGCACCTGTCACCCTTGGGATTCCGGATACTGGCTAAGGCTCTTGCCACCCCTATAGTGCCTTTTTTTAGGCAAGGTTCAAATGACAAATTCACCACCATAACAGGTACAAATAAGCAAAATCTGAGGGTAATGCTACTCAATGCTAGAAGTGTAAACCTCAAAATGCACTCACTCAAGGCACTCCTTAAAATGGAGAACATCGACATCTGTGCAGTGACAGAGACATGGTTCAAAGCTCCAGAGAGCACCCCTGCATTACCAGGCTATAATTCATACCACACCTTTCGGCCACCTAACCTGGAACGAAGCACTAAAGGTGGAGGCGTGTCCATATTCATTAAGGATATCCACACCTCCAGGCTAGTTGCACAGCATAATGCATCCGAGATTATCCAAGTGTAACTAACTCTAGGCAAGACCGCCATCCAAATTGTAGCTTGCTACAAACCCCCCACCATGTCCCAGAATTCCCACTCCTCATTTCTTGATACACTGGAAAGTATTAGTGTACAGCCCAACACCCTAATAATGGGCGATTTCAACTACCCCACCATTAACTGGGAAAACTACTCATGTACCAACTCTTTGCTCAATGTTTTCTGGAATTCATAAATTCCAACGCCTTGGATCAACATATTCACACCCACACCAGGGGCAGCAATATCCTAGATCTGGTCATTACCAACATGGGCAACCGGTGTTCCATACCAGAGGTCAATTCTGCGTTGGTCAGATCCGATCATAAGCTAATCACCCTAGACATCCACATCCCGCCCCCACCCCCAGTTAGGGAAACTACCGTAAAAAACTTCTCCAAAGCTAACTTTACACTTCTTAAGACAGAAGTGGCAAACTTCATGACACCCATGCAGACAGACAATAGAGGTACGACTGCTGAATCCTACACAAATGCATTTTATAAGCACTTACACGAGTGCATGAATCATGCTATCCCTAATAGAACCAAGATGCTATCCTCCAAAAAAAAGGAAGCCAATCTGGTGGTCCTCTGCCATAAACAAACTCTACAACAGAAGAAAGAAACTGTTGCAAAAAAGAGTAAAATCCCATGACTGGAGGAACTCCCTGGTCAATCTCAGTAAGAAGCTGAGATCCCTCATAATATCCTCCAAAGCTAGTTATGAAAACAAAATTGCCACTGACTCTAAAGACAGCCACAAAGTATTCTATAGCTATGTTAAGAATCTCAATGCAACACTAATCTGCTCTGAGTTACAGCACAATGGCACTAAATATACAGAACCAACTGATATTTCCAGCATCCTGGCAGATAGGTTTAGTGCTAACTTTACCCCCCTCTCACCCCCTAGAGGGCCCATCTCTATACCGGAAGAATGCAAAGTTCCTGTAATCATGGCTGAACAGGTAAAAAACACACTCTCCAAAGCCAAGAACACAGCATCCATGAGATCTGACAATATCCCAGGCTGCATTCTACATGAACTACAGAATGAACTGACACCCTACCTAAGTACCACTTTCAATCATAGCCTCACTTCAGGCTTTGTGCCCACTGAATGGCGCAACGCGACAGTTATCCCACTCCACAAAGGGAGAGCCAATACGGACTCCAGGAAGTACTGCCCCATTAGCCTGATGAGCCTGGTCTGCAAGGCCATGGAATGTATCATCATGGAACTCATAAACAAAGACATTGGTAATCTCCAAACTCTGGACCCTATCCAGTTCGGATTTGTAAAAGGCAGATCATGTCTCCTAAACCTGATTGACTTCTTTGAAGCAGTCACCAAAGCCATAGATGAAGGTAAGGTGGTTCACACAGTTTATCTAGATCTCACCAAGGCTTTCGACACCATCCCCCACTCTGGATTTATAGATAAGTTCACTAAACTAGGTATAAATCCCTATGTCACAAGATGGGTTGCCAAGTGGCTCATGGACAGAATCCACACTGTAAAAGTAGCAGACTCCAAATCCGACTTCAGACCAGTGACAAGTGGAGTACCACAGGGTTCAGTCCTGGGTCCTCTCCTGTTTGGTATCTACATCTCTGAAGTACAGGCTAACACAGAAGGTCTTTGGCTAACAAAGTTTGCAGATGACTGCAAACTAGGAGCCATAATCGAAACTCCTAACGATGTGGACATACTACAAAGGGCCTCACTGAGACAGATGCCTGGTGTCAAAGTCATGGCCTGAAGCTCAATGCCAAAAATTGTATTGTCATCCCCTTTGGTAAAAACTCTGTACCCATGAACTACCACATAGCTGGTAGTCTACTTAATGCCAAAAATGTGATGAGACCTTGGGACACAGGTGGACAGTAGTCTCTTCTTTGGTAATCACATTGCCACAGTGGTCAGGAAATCCTTCAACATGGCTCACCTCACCACAAAAGGTTCATCATCCAGAAAAAAAGAGGTCATTGTTCCCCTCTACTCATCACTCATTAGACCCATTATAGAGTACAATGCCCCTTTTGGTATGTACCTCATAAGACATCTACAACAACTGGAAAGGCCACAGAAATACCTCACAAAGAGGATTACTGGCCTCAAACAGATGCCCTATGCAGACCGTCTCAAGAAACTCCAGCTTTACTCTGTCGCATATTGCCTACTCAGAGGCGATCTCTGCCTAACATACAAAGTTATGTCAAACCCAGATCTGTTGGACATGCTCCACTTAAAGAAATCCCAATCCCTCCGAGCTACACACTCTAGGGACCTAAACCTTGTCACCACAATGAACAGAACATGCTGGAGGGATAGATTCTTGTCCCAGAGACTTCCCATACTCTGGAACAGACTACCTATCTATGTCAAACAGAGCTCCTCATTAGCACTCTTCAAGAAAAATCTTGATGATTGGATGGGAAATAGGAAATTCACCCCGGGGATCACTTCTGTGGTTCTGCTCGACAGGGGCACAGGAAAATAGTTTTCTTGGGTGTGCGAAAGCCAGGGTACATTTTTGGCTAGGCTTATATAGGCCCTAGGGCCAATAGCCTAATACCTACCTATGAACCTATATATGTACACACACACACACACACACACACACACACACACACACACACACACACACACACACACACATTCATTTGTTACCTTTGACTCAGCATTGACAGCTAGAGGCTATCCCAGGCTTGCTTGCAAGTTTTTGTTGTGTCTAATTTCATGGGATAATTATTTTTAAATCATTTTCCTTTATGTATAGGTCAGAGCTTCCATTTTCCTTCTTTCTAGTTGGTTGTTTAACTGATTTTGTTATTTGTTATTTGATATGCAGATATGTGTTTAAACTTATTGGAATTCTGGGTCTGATTTATTAGGTATATGTAAGGCATTACTGTTTCACTAGTGATCTAAGTATTTGCACTAGATCCCCCCTTCAGAAAATGTGCACTTCTTGCACCTGGATGCCATGTGTGAAACATGAGATAAATTTGTTTCTAGGACCTTGCAAGAAATGAGAGATATAAGTTGATCCTGAAGGGTTTGCTACTCTGCGACACTGATTTAAACCAAGAAAGAAAAAGAAGGTTAATGTGGATGACAGGAGCCCAAGGAGAAAGTTGAGTTTTCCCTCGTGTTAAAAGTTCCCCAGATGGAGTTATCTCCTTATTATGACACCTTCCTTATGGCCTGTTGGGATCAGGCAAGGACCAATGAGGTTTGTCACCTAGATGTATGTAATTCCTGACCCTCTTATAGAAAGAGGGTTAGCAGTATTTCTTCCAAGAAGCAACTGTCTTGTTATTTAGAGTTGAGACATTAATATTTAATGTCTATTCATTCCTCCAGTTCACTTCACAGTTCATAACTTTTTGTTAGCTGGAAGAAGATGGTGAAGATACTTTAAAGCACAAATCAAGTTTGAGCATCCTCTCTTCCTTCTCTGCTTCCAGTGGCTTATTTCCCAGCCCCTGTATTGACACCAAGTGCTTTGGAGGCAAATTCTCCTCAGTTGAATCCTTCATCAGCACTAATGGCATTTTAAACATTGGCGCTGATAGCTTTATCCTCATTGATAAGTTCTGCACCCAGCCTTTCATTGGCAAAGATTACTAGGGCCAAGGTTATTAGTTTCAATGGATTTATGCTACTTTTGACCCCAGTACTCGCTATGATATTGTCATTGTCAACCACGTCTGTATTTGACACCTCAGCACCAGTTTTCCTTTGTGTTAGTGGTAGTCTTGATGCCAAGAACAATGCAGAAGAAATACTGCTAACCCTCTTTCTATAGAAGGGTCAGGAATTACATACATCTAGGTGAAAAACCTCATTGGTCCTTGCCTGATCCCGAGATAATAAGCACTGGCTAAGCTTGTGTGCTGTGAAGTTGGCTTGACTGTGATTATGTACTGAAATCAAAAAGTGGAGTTTTGACATGGGCCACTCCCATAGCCTCAATGCCTCATGACAGAGGGGGAAGGAATGAGTTTCTCCCTGCCAATTGCTATACTAAGCTGCCATCATGTTGCCAGAGTAGATGGCATTCACATCCAGAAAAATGAAGTTCTGTTGAGCCTGCAGTATTAAATGAATACTGTCCTCATCTTCAGGATACTATAGTGCAGAGAAGTGACTTGGTGTGACCAAGCCCCTTGGAGTGTCAGCTCTAAACAATGCCCCTAACCCAGGCCCAGAAGTTTCCATGGTGAGAGTCACACTGGGGAAAGGAAGGATGAAGGGACAACACTATGAATGACTGGAAGCTCTGAAACTAGAACTGGAAGGGATATTGAATCTGCATACTAGTCTCAATGGACACTGAGGATATGAGTGTGTGCCATGTCAAAACTCCATTTTCTGATTGCAATGCATATTCTCAGTCAGGCCAGCTGTATAGTAGACAAACTTAGCCAGTGCTTACTGATGTCTCATGAATGATCTGTCAGTCATTGATGAATGATATCTTCCACTGAGGCACTGTTCTTCTGTATCTTGCAGAGGGAAATGAGAAAATTGTCATAGCGTTATATTCAAACCCTCAAGGCCTAGACTGGCTGTCAATCTGAGTGTTACTAGGAATGTTTAGATTGGTGACTGAATGTTGGCAATTCTGTCTAGCAAAAGCCCGATTACACAGGTCCTTTTGTTCAGGTGGCATCTGGTAAAGGGTTGTGCTTGCAATAGCTCCAACTGTGACTTTGCAGCATTCATAATATCCCCACAGTCATGAACAGTTGCAATAAGTGATTCTTTGTTTTGATCAGCAACTGTCTTGCTTTGATTGCCAAGAGCCAGACATCTAAATAAGGGAGGACTCAAATGACTTTCAGTCTAAGCTAAGCTACTATGGCTACAAAAAATTTATTAAATAGAAATGGAAGACTTGTAAACTGAAATCACCTGGTTCCAGTCCTGCAGCACAGGAAAAAGCTGGATTCCTTTGCTATACTTGTGTGCAAATAACCAACCTGGAGATTTAAAGAGCACACCCTGCTTCCCCCTGCAAATAAGGGAAGATCTACTGCATAGTGACAACCTGAAATGTTGTTTGCCTCACATGCTAATATAGGCTGCTCAGAGCAAATATTGGTCTGAAGTCCTTTGTCTTCTTGTGACCCAAAAAGAATCTTGAATAAACCCTGAGTCTTCAGTGGTCTGATGGGATCACTTGGATGGCTTCTTGATAAGTTACTCACAACCTCTAGTTGGCTTCTGATGGCGTGGGATGTTTAGAATTAAAGATGCTGACCTTGGTAGAGTTATGGAAGGAATGTGGCAGCCTCCAGATATTATCCCCCTGCTCATCTTGTCCAGCCTGATGGCCTGCCGTGCCAGAAGGGGCAGAAATTTGACCCTTATCTGTCTCCAAACATGTACAATTGCAAAAGTCCTCAGGGATTCTGTGGTTGGCTGTTGGAGAGAGGACTGTAGAATACCTGATTCTGCAGCTTACCTCTGCCACTAGGGCAGTACCCATTCTGGAAACCTCCGTGAATGCATTTTTATCTGTAAGAACTTTACTCAAATCATAGCTATTCAGATGTCTTGAGCTATAAATTCCATACACTACTCTGATTATGGAAAAACTTTACTTGAGGAAAGAATTTCAACAACCATGACCATTTTTCCTTCTTGCTTACCTGTCTGCAGCTTCTCCTTCACCTAAGGCACAAACAGTGATGAGCCATCACAAGGAAGTGATGGTGAAAGGTTCCTTGAAGTCATCCAAAGAACTGTAATGTTATGGTGACAAATGTTTGTGTCTGACCCGACTTTCCTGGTCATTACATTAACTGCATTATGTAACAGTGTCAAGGAGAAGTTATTTATGTTGGCTAAAATAGCCATCTGGAAAATTAACTTCCCAAGGCAATTTGTTAAGCATGTTTAATGTTTTCTTTGCTTGAGCATGATGAAACTTCACCACATGCATCAGGTAATTCAGAGCCATAATAGAAAAAGAACATTAGGCATATACATTACTTTGTGAGGTGGTCCAATGCCTAAGACTCTTTTCCATGGGACAAACCACAGGTCTGTCCTTGGAAATATTTTTCTTGGTGGTGGCAAGCCACTGCAATGGAGTTAGCTAAAAGGGCCTTACACCATGTCTGGGGGGTCAGCATCCTTGAAATAGGTGTCACCTCATCTGGCTCCTGCCCAGACCTCTACATAGCCAGCAAGACCACACAATCTACAGGGGCCAGTAAGTTGATGGAGAATATCAGAAAGCTTGGTTGCCCTTGCTGTGACCTCACGTTAGGGAACACTCCTCTCCTCAGATCTCATAAAGGTGTCCTGCTCCATCCATCTGGAAAGCCCCATTTGGAGCTTTAGTCCCTCAGAATAACCACATAGTTTCTCCAGTTCCTGTGATGGCTAGGAATCCATTAATTTTATTTCATACAGTCTGATCTGACTGAAGGTACCAAGCTGATTTTTGGATCTGATCGGCCCTTTCCTAATGCTCCTTGCCTCAAACTGCTGTAATATTTTTTACTCCCATAATCACTGTGTTCTCTGAGTGACCTCAAGTCACAAAACACCAACTCTTTGATCATACAGAATAAAAAAAATCCAAATTGTGAAAAAATCCACACACTAGAACATATACTTGGATAATTTTATTGCACCAAAAGTAATCTGTTTCATTCAAATCAGAACATTAGAACTTCATCAAACAAATGTCTCATGGTGAATAACTAAATTGGCATCTAGAGTCATATGTCTGGAGGGGGATTGGAATGGATGATTAATGTTATAAGTGAACGGTATTATCATGCTTTTTGTACATGAATTTTACAAAGGTTATTGTTCATCTACGGGTGGCTGTCTAACCCAATTCCCTTTCTATTAACGTATAGGAACAAAATAAATCCTTCATTATGTGACAAATTATAATTCATTAATGAGTTGTGTATATATAAATACAATTTTTCTTTCCTTATCTAATTACTAAATTACTACTACAGGCATCATATATCCAACCTGTATAATTATACATGCAAGTATAAGTATGAATTATTTTGCTTGTGCATTTACTAATTACGATAGGAATATACATTTTTCAGCTTCTGATACAAAACAGTATTCTTGATATGTTAGGACTGATTACTAAATTACCTGTTTTATTGCTGACTGATACTGTTATACTGATATGTTCCAAATGCTGTAGTACTTAACTGTTAACTTGTTCTCCTCAAGTGACAAATCTGGGTTAATTGATTCTGAAGCTTGGTTGCCTTTGCCTCTTAGATTAAATCCAATAAGTTAATTTATAGCATATGGGATACTTGACTCTTCAAACAGCAGTTAGTGTTTTGTTCCATTTCTCTTTGTTTGATGCACATTAGTGGTAGATTGTGGCCTTTTAGGATAACCTACGCCTTCCTAGAAGACATGTTCTTCTTCAGCCAGCATTGGTAAAACACAGGAGGGAGAAGAATATGAGTTTGTTCTTAAGCCATAAGATCTGTTGATGGTCTGTAAAACACTTTTTTGCTGCCTAATACAAGACACTAGCTTGAGCTCCAGTGGCCATACTGGAATCTGTTTTTGAACTGAGAAAGTGTTGCTCTGCTTGAAAGAGGGACCAGCATCAGTTGGCTGGTATCTATTGTCATTCTTTCACCTTAAATGATTTTTTCCCTCTGGAATATGTTTCCCTGTTTTAAATTAGCGAGAGCTGCCTTGTTAATGTATATAGTAGCTGGGTGTGGCCTAGACTTTTTTGGAAAAAGGCTGATTTATTGAAAAAAGTGGCCACTGAAATGAGTAATAATATTTTATGCTGTAAGGGAGCTACTTGTTCCTGAAGTGCTACTACCATTGGCAGTGAAGAGACTCCCAGAATCCTTGATGCTAGCTTTGCTTACTCCTGAAATAGGGATAATGAATTAACCCGATATGCTGCACTTTGTGCTAGAACAAGAAAAATGATTCTTACATGACTAATTTTCCTTTTCTGGGCTTCCTCTGTCTGACTTGCCCATATTGGTGCATGCAGTGTGTGTTTGCATCCTGTCCAGGATGTGGTTCTGTCCTGTGCCCTTGAATGCTGGGCCAGGCTCCAGTTTGCACACAATCCTGGTTTTGAAAGTGTGGGTACTTGGAGAATGACTATCCTCTTTTCCCTGTATATTTTAAGCTTGTAAAATGTTCTGCCGTCGAATTTCTATTACTGTTAAATTTGGCACGACATCTTTAGTCCTTCAGAGTGGTATTCTGTATTGCAAACTAGACATTATTTTTAGTATAAAAGTCTTTATCTTATAATTACCTACAGCAAACACAGTTAGCACATTTCTGAGGCAAATTCATAATCTATCAGAAAAATAACTACACACTGAAAACTGATAAATGTTGGAAGATGAAAGACAAATTCAAAACTTGAAGAAAACCATTTCACTTTTTTATCATTTGTAACAGGGTATGTGGAGTAGTCTATGGACCCTTTTCAGCTACAACCTGATCCATTTGGCAAAGACGGTACAGTACACAGGTGATAACCATTATAGTACAAAATCTTGATGTAGTTAACATATACAGTCTTGACACAGCCAATATCTTACTCCAAATTCACACAACAGCCTCATTACAGCCCATGAATACTTTATAAGAAGTTATAATGGTAATGTGACATAGCCTGACATTCAAAATATGACATTTTGCTATTACTGTACCAAACTACTGGTATCTTATGCTAATTATCCCTGCTAGGTATTAAAGCTGCATTCTGTTTACAATATTTATAATAGATTCCCTTTGGGCTCACATATATTTGTGTATATACTTAATATTTGTGATGTACAATTGAAAGGTCTGCAATAACAGTTGAGGCAGGTAGGACAGTCTAAGTTCGTGCAACATCAGCTCTACCCACAAACTTTATAAGAAGTACTTTTTTATTTTCTGCAAAAGGCCGCGGTAGCCTTGTCGCCTCACAGTAAGAGGTTCTCCCGTTCGATTCTCGGCTGGAGCGCCTTCTGTATGGAGTCTGCATGTCCTCCCCTCGGTCGACAGGCGTTCGAAAGACATGCGTGAATGGACGTGCCTTTGTTGAAAGTTGGGCGTCGGGCTGGCACCTCGTCACCATAAAAATCGACTGCCAATCATTAGCGGACCAGAATTCCGCTGTGGCGACCACTAACCGGGAAAAACCGAAAGAAAAACATTTTTTTTTATTTTCTGCAAGGCACTAATGTAGCTGTTTTCTCAAGGTTTTTAACTTTTATTTTTTGGGGTAAGTTGTCCCGTGATGTTGGCACTATTTTAGAAAAGGCCTTTTCTCTATTGAGAAGAGAGACGATGATGGTCTAATTATTTGAAAACCTTCCTGCTCTTTTTCAGTAAGCCGCATTTTAATCATTAGTGTATTACTCAGTGGGGGCAGTAATTTTCATTAAGTAGTTTGAACATTAGCAAGTTTAGAAAGGGAACCCTGGTTGTAGCTGTCAGCCTGTGAGTTTATCTATTTATTTTTTTAATTATTATTTTTTTTTTTTAGAGTAGCACAGTGCTGTGGAACAGATTAATAAAATCTACAGTTTTGTGTTCTGTGCTTGATATTAGAAAAATGTCATGTGCAGGAGTGAAACATTGGACATAGCATATACAATTCTAGGGAGAATATTTATAGCACCTGTTCATCTGGACTCCAAGGTGAGCAAATGTAAAATTTTGTAGATCACATTTAATTATTATAAAATTTTGTCAACCTGGGTTTCTGCATGCAGATCCAATATAAGATGTTTATGTACAGTTAAACATTAATATTTCTATTGCAATGTTTTTGATAAAGTAGTAATTTCTGGATCAGTAATATTTATGCCAATAGCCTTAATTTTGTGAAATTCTGAGTGTCATAACTATTCTCTTCGGTACACTTACTTATTATTAGTCAACTAGAAGCAGGTAGTCATGAAATCTTTGTGTGTCACATTAGCCAAGGCTTTATCTGATGTATGAGACATTGTTATGATAATTTATTCCATATAAAGTACACATTTCAACTGAGGTAGGTCTCAGGGGACATAATTTACTAAGGAGAAAAGCAGGGGTCTAAGTACATATCCCTGTGGGATGCCTTGTAAAATCATTTCAGTTTCAGAGCAGAGGTTATGTTTTGTTACTCTAAATGTTTCATTTGACAGATATCAAACCACTGTGTCACTTCCGCAGTGAGTCTGAATTTTGCAAGTTTTTGTGTTTTTTTTTTTTTTTTTTTTGTAAAAGAGTAGTATGATCCACAGTGTTGAATATTTTTAGAACTAAAAAATGTTAGTACATGCTATGTTTGTGTTCTATATTTCCTTTGTTAATGTGTAAAACTCTGTTAAGGCACTATAACTGAGGCAAAATCATGGTTTATTTGTTAGGATATCATATTTTTGTCTATATTCTAGGATCTGTTAATAATGATTTTTTTCTAAGATGTTGTCAAGTGGGCAGATGTTTGCTTTTGGGAGAAAATCTTGGTGAGGGGATTTGGAGAAGTGATATGCATGTCTGAAATTATAGGGAATTAATTTTGTATATACATTAGGGGGTTGCAAAGAACGTTGATTCTTAGTTGTTGAAGTTTTGCTTATAGCTGTCTAACTTGTAATTTTTGAGTATCTCTAAAGTAGAATGTAGAATAACTTTGTTGAGCATGGGTGTAGTAGTCATGTTAATGGTGGGATTTGAAACATTGCAACATTAGTGTGCAATTGGTTGAAATATTCTTTGATTGTTAAGGAACCATTACTGTGTTGGTGGTTGAAATATTATCCTTTATTTTGTTTATTACTATCTTGCCAAGTATTTTTCCTTGTGCGGTTTTAGGGAATACTTTTAGTTCCAATAAATTTTGTTGTTTAGACTGTCTGACGTTAGGTTGATTATTGTTACCTCACATATTGTACCTTTGTAGCATTTGTCTTTATTCTTGTGAATAATTTAAAGTTTTACTATTGGGTACATCTTATCTGCGCTGTTCAAGTCATTCTATTTAGTCAAAGTCTTTGGGTTCCTAATTAGAGGACATAATTTGTCCTACACAGGAGTTATGAGAGTTTAAAAGGTTGAAAGGGTTGTGCTGGCATCAAAGTACATACAGGAGCGGCTTTAGGTCAACTGGTGCCCTAGGCAAAAGGGCTCTACGGTGCCCCCCATCCACACCACGTAGTGCCCCCATCCTGGTCTCCCTACACCAAATAAATACTGGAAAAGTGCCCCTGCTAGAGCGGCGCCCTAGGCGGCCGCCTATTTGGCCTATGCCTAAGGCCGGCTATGAGTACATATAAACTGCAGACCAATCTACAGGTTCTAATTCTGTAACTATGGTGGGCTCTGTGGACTTTAGGGCTGATGGTGACTTAATTCTGTGAGGTATAGTTTTCATGGATTTTAATGGACATGATTAGATTATAAGCCAGTGGTCACTTACCATGTTAGAAAGTACATGCTATGTTTTATTTTTTGAGTAAAGTGTTATTTGAACATCTAGCACTGCATTTTTATTGCACCTGCAGTTTGGTATAGTTCCATCAATTACTAATTTGCTTAAGCTATGATATGCTTGCATTTTGTTGAAGTGGTCCTTGTTCTGTGAATTCCAGTCAATATTTATATCTCCTAATGTTATTAGTTTGTGATATTTTGTAAGTGTTATTGTTTTCTAAAGTATTATTTTTTATATCTAAAGAAAACAAGGGTGGAATTTAAATTGCAGATATGAGAAGTTTGCTGTGACTCCCTAATGTGATTTGTATCAGAAACCAATTAGGACATTTACCGGAGATTGCATTATCATTTGCTATGAATATGGTGGATATATACATTCATAGGTAGATACAAGGCTATTGATTGTGAGGATCTTAAGAAGCCTAGCCTTTAATTTCCATGGTAGTTTTTTTAGCTCTTATATTTTGTGCACCAGTAACCCAGAAGTGGGTAGAACAAGCATATGCTGGGACATTTACTCATTGCCCCTTTCCATAAGGTACATAGGTGCTTTTTTCTGAGGAAGGAAACGCATAGCCGTTTCCGAAAACACAAATAAAGAAAGTGTGTTAAAAAGGAAAGAATTCTTGATATCTGTAATTGCTTGTGGTTCAAGTTGCGTACATTCCAGTTGTATCACCTCGTTTCTTGTTTTTCAACGGTTTGTGAAGCTTTTGTGTACGTAGTTTGTCGATTGCTAACGAGGAGAGAACCGGAGTACCTGACTTAACACCCCCTCCGTTATTTACCCAGCAACTGGAGCAAGGAGTATTTACGAACAATGCAGTAAATGGTTCAACCCAAGGAATCGTGGAGGCGAACGCCGACGATGGAAACCTGACTATGTTAATACAGATGATAATGGGCCGTTTGGATTACTTGACACAGAGATTTGAAAATTTGGACAGCAGTATTAAAGGTGGAAATGTTAATACGGTGTCTGCTGCAAGTATGGAGCAGCAACACTGTTATCCCGAACGCCTTCACCAGCAACCGGCTAGGCAAAATAGAAGTTCCAAGAACGGAAGTAATGGGGAACATTGCCTTGTACAAAATGCTGCTGCACCAGCTTCCGAGTCTCAAAGCACGCCTCAACCGGGTCAAATAAGCAATAGTGTTGAGGTAATGCAGAATGAGCATAATTCTTCACCATCGTTGAATTCATTTTTAAGTAAAAGGAATTTTTTTTCATCTAATATTCGAGAAGTGCCAGACCGGGTACAGGAACATGAAGGTACTTTTATTGACATTACTTCTATTATTAGCGAATTTGATTATAAACTTTTTAAATGTAGAAAGTTACAATTGGAGGTGGCTTACCTAGAAGAGTGTCTGGATAAGCAGATAGTCCCTAAGGGTCTCAGACAATGGAGGTTTCCAGTGGGATTAATGAATGGCTCCAGTTATCATAAACAGCTTTTGAACCTATTTGATAAACAAGGGTTCGAATTTATGCAGATTTTGATAAATCATTATGTGCAAGAAATAGCCGCATACAAAAATGATTTAGAACTGCTAGAACAGGATATAAAGAATAATTTACACTTCAACAGGTACAGATATGAATATTCAAGGATTTTTTCAAGTATTGATGCCACAATGATTAAATTATCAAAAAACAAGAAAAAGAAGATTGAACGTGACATGGCTCAATACTCTAATAACAAAGCTTATCCGCTCCCCCCATTAATCAATCAGCCTAAATATCCGATTAAAGGGAATAACATTACTAATGTTGCAAGGGAGTGTGATGAAACTGTTCCTGATGTTGATCAGCACTTGAATACATCATGGTCGGATGGGCAAAATATACGGGGTAAAAGCCAAGTAAATACTGCCCAAGTTCAAGGGGAAGATAATCATATAAATAATGGGGGCCAGTGTGATATTCAGAATAAGAACAATGACAACATGAGTGAGCAGGTCCAGGCCCAGGATTTTCGGCAAGGCCAGGAGACCAATCAGAGATACCTGAGATCCAATATGAACCACCAGTCTCCAAAGAGCAAGAGGAATCCGAGGAAGAAATAACTTCCTCTGCAACAGATTTGAACATTATTTATAGTACAGAAGGGGACTTTAAAATATATAACTTTACTGCCTTAGTTGTTGACCAGGATATGTGTGACTTCTTTTCAAGAGGACTCAATTTTGTTCCGGACACACATTTGGACATGGTAAAAACAATAATAGATTTGAAGTTATTTTTACGTAAAATGAACTTACGCATTTTACTAGGCAATATGCCAATGTTGTTGAATCCCTTTAGAGTAGCCAGTGTGTTTAACCCCCCTCTCTCACAAAGTCTTAAAGCCTTCGAATTAGCATGTGAACTTGACTTTAGGCATTTGGCCACTAGTCGCCCTATATATAAAAAAGCTAAACCTAATATTACAGCACAAGAAAGGGATTTGATTAGCACCATCAAAGATTGTAATATTAGAGTAACTAAACCTGACAAAGGGAATGGGCTAATATTTATGGACCATTCTGCGTATGTTGAGAAGGTGTTAAAACATCTTGAACAGGGACCTTACCAGGAGATTAGTGTCAATGAAGTGAATATAGCCTATAAAAAGATCCAATATATTCTAGAAGATCTATTTTTGGAAGGGCACATTGACACCGATTTACATAATTATTTAACTATGGTATCACCTAAGCTACCAGCCTTCTTCGGAATACCTAAAATCCACAAGTCAATGCAGGATCCACCTTTTAGGCCTATAGTGGATAGTAGAAAGTCAATCACGAGTGCATGTGCTAAATATGTAGACATCTTGCTTAAGCCTTTTTTAGCTAAGGAAAATCAGATCTGCAAGGATTCATGGGGCTTTTTAGAAGCTATCAATAAAATTCAATTCGACCCATCCTTTGTGTTGCTTACAGTTGACATAAAAGATCTATACACTGTGATTCCACACAACATTGGTTTGGAGTGGGTAAGGGATTTCTTATTTGATAGGAAAATGACTGATAATATTATTTACTTAACCGAAACACTTTTGGAACTTGTTCTTTGTAACAACATTTTTAAATTTGAAGGCTGTACTTATAAACAAACATCGGGGGTAGCCATGGGTTCGCCTTGTGGGGGAGCATACGCTAATTGTGTTTTAGCACAATGGGAAAACACACTGCTATTTCAAAATATCATGTTCCAAACAAATGTCACCTGGTACACTAGGTACCAGGACGACATGTTTATTTTGTGGAAAGGGCAAGTGGGCCTGATTCCTCAATTTATTGAGTCCATCACTAGTCTAACCAACTTTCTAGAATTTACATTCAACTTTAGTCATACGGAAATTCATTTTCTGGATATTTGGTTGCAAAAAGATCAATTTAATATGAGATTTAAGAGCAGCATTTCTAGAAAACCAACATATTCAAATGGCTTTCTCCATTATTCCAGTTGCCACCCGCACCATCAAAAGAGAGCTATTGTAAAAGGGCAGATGGTGCGGGCGGCCAGAATGGTTACAGATGTCCATGATTTTAATGTAGAATGCAATAAACTTACTGAGATGTTCAGTAACAGGGGTTATCCAAGAAAACTGATAGATGAAGTTCTTGAAGAAGTTGAGCACAAATGTAGAATGGGACAATTTAGCCCCATTTTGTCATCCCATTATATTATTAATCAAATTGACGAATTGGGAGACACTGGTCTTACTAAGGTTAAATGTAGTCAAAATGACAATAGTCTCAGGTTTCTATGTACTTTCTCTACAGATCATTATTTCATAAGAGAAATTTTAAACAAAAATTGGATGCTCCTTTCAAGTGACAAACAAGTTCAAAGAATTTGTGGTGGCCCACCGGCCATAACTTTTAGGCGAGGGGTGAATCTGAAAACTCTCCTGGAGACTGGTAAAAATAAAATGAAAAGTTCCATGAATGGGATGAGCAAGTGTGGTGGTTGTGGTCAATGTAAATTTATTAAGGAAGGAACTAGTGCCCTAATTAATAACACTAAGTACAAAATCATAGGTAAATTCAACTGTAATACCAGAGCTATAGTGTATGTAGCAACTTGCACAATGTGCCATGCGTTTTACATAGGAAAAACGGAGCGCAAGTTAAAACAGCGCATTTATGAGCACTATTATGCAGTTGCAAAAGGGGACACTAATAACGCACTTGCCTGCCACATCTTGGAATTTCCAAATCATAAGTTTGTCTTTATGGTGTTGAAGAAAGTAGAAGACGCTCCTTATGTGGGACCTTGGCAAATTGTTTTGGAAATACAAGAATTATATTGGCAAATTAGAACCGGGGCTACATTTTCCCCAGGTCTCAACGACCACGTTTCTATTACATGTGTTTTGAAAAGGCTTGCAATTAATAGATAAGTTGGTCTTGCTCATTGTATATTATGTTGAGGTGTAGATTTGTTTTAAGGGAGTTTATATTATTGTATTATCTAATGGTTTAGTGCTACATTATTGGTGGTAACCTAGTATGTATTTATTATCTGTTTTTTGATTAATTTTATCTCTTTTATAGGTCGATTAAATGGTCATTTTTAGAAAAATTGGTTAAATGCGCCATTTAGTTAACGAATTTAAATAGTCACATATTTCATTGTGTAATTATTAAGAATAAAAATTTATTATAATGGTTTAATTTTAAGTAATAGGTGAGGCTGTTTATATGTTGTTTAAGCGAGTATGTTACCTCACGATTAGTACAATTGTATAGTTTTATTTATTTTTAATGCTGTTAATCTTTAGTATAGTATTATTAGTGATGCATTATATATGGAATGTTGTGCAGTACTTCTGTTTAGCTAAAATATTCATTTGTGATTAGTCGGGAACTTTTAAGTTAAGCAATTAATTAATAATTGAATTGAAATGTTTTTTCATTTAGCATCACATGATGCTTTTTAGCTTTAAAAGTAAGGGCTGAACGCTGTCATTGTAATGTCTGTTTTTTGCTGCTTTTTTCTGAGGAAGGAAACGCATAGCCGTTTCCGAAAACACAAATAAAGAAAGTGTGTTAAAAAGGAAAGAATTCTTGATATCTATAATTGCTTGTGGTTCAAGTTGCGTACATTCCAGTTGTATCACCTCGTTTCTTGTTTTACATAGGTGCTAGGTTTGACATCCAGTTATTTAAATGTTGTTTGAATAGAGTAAGAAAGTTACTCTGCTTTATGCAGAATGGAAGACAGTTCCATAGGACCAGTATTCTCTGTGATATAGATCTATCTCTCCAACATGTCCTGTCTGTGTTGCAAAAGAAATTGAGATCTCCCTTGATTGGGTGTTTACATTACCACTGAACTTGCAAATATGTACTAGGTCTGACAGAATTGGGTCTGCTGTGGTTCTATATGCAAGGCAAAATATCATCCTTTCGTAGCCTGTATGATACTGTGAAGAGGGAATATGGTTTCAGATAGCCTGCATGGTTTTTATGATTTAAGACCTTGGATTTTTAGTGAAAAAGCATTGTGGTCATTCCAGTTGTGCAAGTGTTTCGACAGGTACATACTGAAAGGGGCAATATTTCCAATGATCAGCCTAATGAGAGCCATGTATAGTGAAATGATTATATACCTCAACCTGGATGCCATACTTTGAGATATAAGGTGTGCAATGACAAAGGATTTTCTTACAATAATGGATATGCAGTAATGACAGTTCATTGTTGACAAAGATTGCCAGATCCTTGATTACTGAATCATCTTTCAGGAGTGTGTTGTCAGTGTGACAGTTACAAGAGAAGTCATGTTTGGCAAACAATTCTATTATACATTTCTTGGCATTTTGTTTTAGTCCATGTTTTTGACAGCTATTTGTTTGGGAACTGCCCTCTTAGAGGTTCCTAGTGCCCTTTGGGGAGTTTATGACGGCACCAAGCTTACAGTCATTTGCAAACCTGACCATAAACCCTTAACCTTTGCTCTTATCTCCAAAACGTAATGCCAAAGATGAGTGACCAAAGGATTGAATTCTCACTGGGGTATATCACTACTGTGGTGGTAGAGCCACCCACACTAATTTCCTGGGTTCTACTTGTGAGGAAGTTTGCTACCCAATGAGTTATGTAAAGTATTTACATTTAATTGGGAGAGTTTATCTTTGATGACTGAATGTGGGGTGGTATTGCCTTTGCCAGGTCTAGCTATGCAAAGAAAGAAAATTCATTGCATGCAAAAATAAACTTAACTCTCAAGGTAATAAAACTATCTTACTAAACTTAACAGTGAACTTCTAACCTTGGTCAAATCAACCAAAACCAGGTATAAAGTAAAAATGTCCACCTAGGTGAAGGATTACTACAAAGTTATCTTTAACTATGCTAGAAACCTCAAAAATAATGCACTGATTTGCCCTCATCTGTTGCTTCAGTGACTTTCTAAAGAAGTTGGCCAGGTTAACTGTAGGATTTCCGCTTAATGAATCAGAACTGCCTTTGATCAAGGGATTATAGGTTGCCTAGGTCCTTATTTATTAGTTCCATAGAGATCTTTTCCATAGTCTAAAATTAGACTGGTCAGGCTTATGGGTATATAATTACCCAAGTCAGTTGAGTCCCCACCTTTGTGCAAGGGAATGACTCCACTTATCTGGCATCAAGCCTATTTGGAGGTTGTTATTGAAAAGCCTCTATATGGGATTTGACAAGTCCTATTTCAGGCTTACCAGCAGGCATCATGGTGTGTCATCCATCTACTTGGAAGTAGTGTTTTTTTAGCCTTGGATAGTGCTTTGAGGACTTGTTATTGGGAGATTGGGGGGGGGGTGTAAATGAGGGTATGAGTTCTGGGAATACACCAGGGAGAGGGGTGTAAAGTTTGAGCTGAATTTGTCTGCCACTAGATTGGCTATGTCTTCTTTGTCAGAGTATGTGACATCATTTACTATTAATTCTGTGTAGTGTTGTGCATTGTTTCTGAGGTTTCAAACATAGTTAAAGATGGATTTTTAGTTATCCTTAACCAGTCTGGTATTTCTATTTCTTATCTGGTTTTGATTGATTTGTTTGGGATCAGGAGTTCTCTGCTAAGTTTTGCAAGAGCATTTAGCATCTTGAGAGTTAAACATATTTTTGCATGCAACAAGTTTCCATTTATTTTTTATTTATTTATTTATTTAGTTTTATATTATAGAGCCTATTCATATTTGGGCTCCACCGCCGAGATTTATTCTTAAATTTGTCATTTTATTTACTTTAGATAGAGACAGATGCCTGTATACTGTTTACATGTGCACAGAATTTGTCTGCAAATGGTTCTGCATTAACAGTGGGGGTCATCAGGTTGGTAGGGGATTTTGAATTTAGTTTAGTCATTACTCAGTTTTCACAGATTAGCCTTTGTATAATCTCTGAATACCGACGTATTGAAGAATGCTTCTGGCTCCAGTTTTATAGTGAATGCTAGTTATTTGTGGTCCAATCTCACCAGCAAGGAAGTGACAATTGGTGGGTAACAATGTTATTGCTAAAGACCAAGTCCATAATTTTATCGCCCCTTTTCAGGGTGCGTACTAGCTGGTCCATAGAGTTTCTATTGATGAAGTTTAGAAATTTCTGGGCATATATATGTCTTGTTGTATAAGTATCTCAGTTAATGGAGGTGTAGTTGAAGTCTCCTAAAAAATGGTGTTTGGCATAATGCATAGGTGGTCCATACTAGTTGGATAGGAGGTATGGGCTAAGGGGGTGTGGAGGGGAGTCCTATAGTTAACTATGATATGATAAGGAATTTTGTTAATAAGTTTCACATGGATGAATTCCAGGTTATTATCTTGTCTAGGAAGTCTGGAGGTGATTTTTTTAAGAATATTAAGACACTGCTGCCTTTAGTGCCTTCATCGAATGCGGTGGGCCTGAGCATGTGGTAGGTTTGAAGACTTGCACTGATGGAGTGCTCTCACTGGTGTTGAGTAGGTTCTACCTGACAATGCATATATTGATGTTTTTTCAGAGTAAGGAATACTTGTAGGGAATGGAGTTATTCATTTAGGCTCCTAGCTTTATATTATCCAGACTTTCTTTTGTTGCACTGAAGTTTTAGAAGACCGTCATTGCTGAAAAAAAGCCTTGTGGGTAGGATAGGTGCCGGCCAGTCCTGGCAAAGCAGTTAGGACTGTCTACATTTACTCCCAAGCAGATCTATCTTGTGCCTTCTTATAATAACACCAGATGCTAAGCCAATTGCTGAAGGCCATTATCTTTTGTTCATACAGTGACATAATTCTTGGTGATGGTAGAATTCTGTTCAAGGTTAGGTTCATACCTGTCTCAGACCCATATTCTGAGAGCTCCATCATATCTCTCTTAAAGTAGTCCAGGGAGGTACATCTCAAGTCATTTAGACTCATGTGTGCTGACTGTGTCATATGTGTACTTGTGTTTCAGGAACGTCAGTGCATGTGTGTTGTGGCAAATCCTGGGATCTGATAGGCAGCTAACTGTGACCTTCTCCTTACACATCCTGGTGAATGGTGCACCAGTGTGTCTCATTATGGAATCAGCTATGACTAGGATATTGAACTGTTTGGAAATTGGCCTTTTGAGCGTTTGATTTGAAACAATGTGACTCATAACAGCATGTTCCATGGTTGGTGCTGTTTGTGTTGTGTTTTTGTGAGGCTCCTGAGAGTTCTTGTTTCTTAGATTAAATTTAAGAGACCTTTGTGGTTTAGGTAGGTTACTTTTATGTGCCTGGGCATGTGTAGGTCTTTGTGAATGCTTTAGTGTGGTGCTGTGTGGTACTGACAACCTGCCTCTTATTTGTTGTGATTTCACGTGAGAGCCTGTAGTAACATCGTATAAGTACATCTCTCCTGCACTGAGTCAGTTTGTTTAAGTGGTAGGTGGTTGTCAGTAAACTTGAGTCAAGTGCTACATTGTCTCAGAATGCCCATTTCAACAAAGATGGATACAGACAGTTGGAAAGTGCAAATTCATGGCTCCTGATGCTTATTGTGGCTAAAAAGGGAATAGCTGATTTTCTGCAATGCTATTTGTCTAAAAGAGCAATCTGGGTGTACACCCAAAGAGCAACGTACCTCTTAATGCAAACCAGAGCCTCTTTGTGGAAGTACTGAGGGGAGTGCTTCAGCTCATAGATAAGGTATTGTTTTGTGGTATACTAGTAAGTGTGGAAAGAGAAATTTTGATTTGAGTACCAACAGCACATAGGGGAGTAAATTATTTGTCTAGATAGGCTATGAGATTGGCTTTGGACATGCAGCAATGTCATGCAGCTTAACTCTGCGGTTTGTACAGCTGTAACTGGAAAGTGGCATTAAGTAAGGATCCTAAAAGAGAAATCAAAAAGGAAAGTGCCTGTGTCTGTTGAATACTGAATTGTGCAGTGCTATGTGGAACTCCACCCACCACCACCAGGCAGTAATGTCTACAACTCGGAAACAGCAGTAAATTCATCCCTATCTCTGAATAATAACTCATAACTGCTCTCAGCAAGTTTACACTCTGACTAGGAAAAACAGTTTTAACTGAACTTTAAAGTAAAAGATAAATGCAAAAGTGTTAAAACAGGTGGGAGGTTACTGGAAAACAGTTTTACTACCAGTATGAAGGTGCAGTCTAAGGAACTATCAAAGGAAAACACTGGGTGTAACAAAATGTTAAAGATACAAGTAGCCAAGGGCAGAATATATGCACTTTTAAGTGAAAGCAAATAAACTGAAAAAAATTGAAAAGCTGAGCAAGATCACATTAAAATACTGTGATTAACTAGAAGG
This sequence comes from Protopterus annectens, assembly GCF_019279795.1. Classification (NCBI taxonomy): domain Eukaryota; kingdom Metazoa; phylum Chordata; order Ceratodontiformes; family Protopteridae; genus Protopterus; species Protopterus annectens. The sequence continues at coordinate 838,600,094 of NC_056741.1, forward strand.
AAGTACCAACTGATTTATAAATGGCCAGACAACTGTTTAAAACACAAAATGAGAGACTTTAATTATACGAACAGTGAAAAAAATTATAAAATGTGACAAAATAAGCAAGAATAATGAAACAACCAAAACAGATTTAAGTGCCACAATATGTCTTTATTTTCTTGGATAATGTGAGAAGTTTATGTTAGGAAAACATCCGAAAAATATTCTCTCAGCACAGGTGCTTTCGCTTCTGTTCAGGAGTCATGGGAAAAGACAATGTGGGATGACCACAAACCATGTTAAGCTGAGGCGCTAAAGGCAAAGAACCAATAAGAAAGGAGCTAGAACTCCAGCCAATTTTTTTGTTGTGTCTTTCGGCTTTTCCCGGTTAGGGGTCGCCACAGCGGAACACCGGTCCGCTAATGATTGGTAGTGGATTTTTACGTACCGGGTTACCAGCCTTGATGCACAACCTTCAACGAAGGCACGCCCCATTCATGTATGCCTCCACACAGAAGACGCTCTAGCTGAGAATCGAATGGGACAACGTCTTGCTATGAGGTGACAACGCTACCGCAGCACCACCACCGCAACTCCAGCCAATAATGTCTACAATTCTGAAACAGTAGTAAATTAATCCCTGCCACTGAATCACTAGTGCTCTCAGCAAGTTTACACTCTGATTAGAAAACCAGTTTTAACTGATCTGTTATCACTCAGGTAGCCAGGGGTACAATATAAGCACTAGGAGTCATTTTGGATTAAGACCTGTACCCTACCTCCTTACTTATTCCTAGCTTGTTCTCTGTGAATAGGGTATTTATTATATGGAGAGAGATCCGCATAGAGTATTTAATCCAACTTTTGATTAAGGCTATTTTATGTGGCATACAATGTATTCCAAAGCTGTATTTAAGTTAATTTTCAGAAAGACTTCCTCCATTCATATATCCAGTGGACAGGTGTGTGTTATATTTTGTTTTGATTCAGTGTAGCAATGGGACATGGCTTTCACCGGAGTTCTCATTCTTGCAATAAAAGTATTATTTAAATTAGTACTGTACTCTTTTGTAGTTTAACTATAATAAGGCATGGGGATGGTTTTAGAAAAGGTTTGGACTTTTATGTATTTTTTTTTATATTTTTAAAGCAGTTCTAGAGACTACCAATTCGAGATCTGGCATCTTGATTTCTTTTTAGTCTGCCTCTAGGTTTAATTACCATTTCTTGCTTTTCAATGCAATGACTAGCTAAAAGACTTAAAAATCAAACAGGGATAATCACACAGAACAGTATTCTCAGTGCCTGTTACATCTTTTTCTTCTAAAGTAGCCAATTTCATTCTTTTGTTATGCCTGAGTTATAGACCTTAAACTCATCACCCCTTCCCCTAAACACCCCCCGCTTTGTATCTTTCAAAGTGGCAAAGGTAATTTGAGCTGTTTACTGCTGTGATTGAGAGCTCACAGCAGGAGATACAGTTCAAGGAAGTAACAGACACTGTTCTGTGTGATTATTTGTATTTGTCTTTTAACTAGTCATTGAAAAACAAGAAATGGTAATTAAAGCTAACTGACTAAAAGAAAGCAAAGTATATGTGAAAATACATGTAAAGTCAATGCATTGACAGGAGCACTAGGAGTCATTTTGGATTAAGACTTGTACCCTACCTCCTTACTTATTCCTAGCTTGTTCTCTGTGAATAGGGTATTTATTATATGGGCAAACATTGCATTGTAGAGGTAGACTAAAAAATCAAGATCAATAATTTTAAATCGAGTTGCTGGCTACTGAGACTTGTCTGCATATATCAACTGGACACAAGCTGATTTAAGTATATTTTCTTCACTTATTTAAGATTTGAGTGAGTAAATATTGTGTGTCTTGGATTCAGTAAATATTGTGTCTCTGATACTCTGCAGTTAGCCATCTGAGCTCACTGAAAGTTGTTAGACTGCTTTGAAATTCCTTTGTTAGTGTTAATTAGCTTGGGGGTTTCTGCTAGCATTAAAATATGTGTTGGTTACATTTCTAGTAATCATTCTAAATCGAGTTGCTGGCTACTGAGACTTGTCTGCATATATCAACTGGACACAAGCTGATTTAAGTATATGTTCTGAACTTATTTAACATTTGAGTGAGTAAATAGTGTGCGTCTTGGATTCAGTAAATATTGTGTCTCTGAATCTCTGCAGTTAGGCATCTGAGCTCACTGAAAGTTGTTAGACTGCTTTGAAATTCCTTTGTTAGTTTTTATTAGCTTGGGGGTTTCTGCTAGCATTAAAATCTGTGTTGGTTATATTTCTAGTGATCATTTTAAATCGTGTTGCTGGCTACTGAGACTTGTCTGCATATATCAACTGGACACAAGCTGATTAAAGTATATTTTCTTCACTTATTTAAGATTGGAGTGAGTAAATATTGTGTGTCTTGGATTCAGTAAATATTGTGTCTCTGAAACTCTGCAGTTAGCCATCTGAGCTCACTGAAAGTTGTTAGACTGCTTTGAAATTCCTTTGTTAGTGTTAATTAGCTTGGGGGTTTCTGCTAGCATTAAAATCTGTGTTGGTTACATTTCTAGTAATCATTTTAAATCGAGTTGCTGGCTACTAAGACTTGTCTGCATATATCAACTGGACACAAGCTGATTTAAGTATATTTTCTGCACTTATTTAAGATTTGAGTGAGTAAATATTGTGTGTCTTGGATTCAGTAAATGTGTCTCTGAATCTCTGCAATTAGCCATCTGAGCTCACTGAAAGTTGTTAGACTGCTTTGAAATTCCTTTGTTAGTGTTAATTAGTTTGGGGGTTTCTGCTAGCATCAAAATCTGTGTTGGTTACATTTCTAGTAATCATTATAATTCGACTTGCTGGCTACTGAGACTTGTCTGCCTATATCAACTGGACACAAGCTGATTTGAGTATATTTTCTGCACGTATTTAAGATTTGAGTGAGTAAATATTGTGTGTCTTGGATTCAGTAAATATTGTGTCTCTGAATCTCTGCAGTTAGCCATCTGAGCTCACTGAAAGTTGTTAGACTGCTTTGAAATTCCTTTGTTAGTGTTAATTAGCTTGGGGGGTTCTGCTAGCATTAAAATCTGTGTTGGTTACATTTCTAGTAATCATTTTAAATCGAGTTGCTGGCTACTTAGACTTGTCTGCATATATCAACTAGACACAAGCTGATTTAAGTATATTTTCTGCACTTATTTATGATTTGAGTAAGTAGATATTGTGTGTCTTGGATTCAGTAAATGTGTCTCTGAATCTCTGCAATTAGCCATCTGAGCTCACTGAAAGTTGTTAGACTGCTTTGAAATTCCTTTGTTAGTGTTAATTAGCTTGGGGTTTCTGCTAGCATTAAAATCTGTGTTGGTTACATTTCTAGAAATCATTTTAAATCGAGTTGCTGGCTACCGAGACTTGTCTACATATGTCAACTGGACGCAAGCTGATTTAAGTATATTTTCTGCAGTTATTTAAGATTTGAGTGAGTAAATATTGTGTATCTTGGATTCAGTAAATATTGTGTCTCTGAATCTGTGCAGTTAGCCATCTGAGCTCACTGAACGTTATTAGACTGCTTTGAAATTCCTTTGTTAGTATTAATTAGCTTGGAGATTTCTGCTAGCATTAAAATCTATGTTGCTTACATTTCTAGTAATCATTTTACACAAGCTGAGTTGCTTGCTACTGAGACTTGTCTGCATATATCCTCTGGACACAAGCTGATTTAAGTATATTTTCTGCACTTATTTAAGATTTGAGTGAGTAAATATTGTGTGTCTTAGATTCAGTAAATATTGTGTCTCTGAATCCCTGCAGTTAGGCATCTGAGCTCACTGAAAGTTGTTAGACTGCTTTGAAATTCCTTTGTTAGTGTTAATTAGCTTGGGGGTTTCTGCTAGCATTAAAATCTGTGTTGGTTACATTTCTAGTAATCATTTTAAATCGAGTTGCTGGCTACTGAGACTTGTCTGCATATATCAACTGGACACAAGCTGATTTAAGTATATTTTCTGCACTTATTTAAGATTTGAGTGAGTAAATATTGTGTGCCTTCGATTCAGTAAATATTGTGTCTCTAAATCTCTGCAGTTAGCCATCTGAGCTCACTGAAAGTTGTTAGACTGCTTTTAAATTCCTTTGTTAGTGTTAATTAGCTTGAGGGTTTCTGCTAGCATTAAAATCTGTGTTGGTTACATTTCATATAATCATTTTAAACCGAGTTGCTGGCTACTGAGACTTGTCTGCATATATCAACTGGACACAAGCTGATTTAAGTATATTTTCTGCACTTATTTAAGATTTGAGTGAGTAAATATTGTGTGTCTTGGATTCAGTAAATATTGTGTCTCTGAATCTCTGCAGTTAGCCGTCTGAGCTCACTGAAAGTTGTTAGACTGCTTTGAAATTCCTTTGTTAGTGTTAATTAGCTTGGGGGTTTCTGCTAGCATTAAAATCTGTGTTGGTTACATTTCTAGTAATCACTATGAATCGACTTGCCTGCTAATGAGGCTTGTCTGCATATATGAACTGCACACAAGCTGATTTAAGTATATTTTCTGCACGTATTTAAGATTTGAGTGCGTAAATATTGTGTGTCTTGGATTCAGTAAATATTGTGTCACTGAATCTCTGCAGTTAGCCATCTGAGCTCACTGAAAGTTGTTAGACTGCTTTGAAATTCCTTTGTTAATGTTAATTAGCTTTGGGTTTCTGCTAGCATTAAAATCTGTGTTGGTTACATTTCTAGTAATCATTTTAAATCAAGTTGCTGGCTACTGAGACTTGTCTGCATATATCAACTAGACACAAGCTGATTTAAGTATATTTTCAGCACTTATTTGAGATTTGAGTGAGTAAATATTGCGTGTCTTGGATTCAGTAAATATCATACATCTGAATCTCTGCAGTTAGCAGTCTGAGCTCACTGAAAGTTGTTAGACTGCTTTGAAATTTGTTTCTTAGGGTTAATTAGCTTGGGGATTTCTGGTAGCATTAAAATCTGTGTTGATTACATTTCTAGTAATCATTTTAAATCAAGTTGCTGGCTACCGAGACTTGTCTGCATATATCAGCTGGACACAAGGTGATTTAAGTATATGTTCTACACTTATTTAAGATGTGAGTGAGTAAATATTGAGTGTCTTGGATTCGGTAAATATTGTGTCTCTGAATCTCTGCAGTTAGCCATCTGAGCTCACTGAAAGTTATTAGACTGCTTTGAAATTCCTTTGTTAGTTTTTACTCGCCTGGGGGTTTCTGCTAGCATTAAAATCTGTGTTGGTTACATTTCTAGTAATCATTTTAAATTGAGTTGCTGGCTACTGAGACTTGTCTGCATATATCAACTGGACACAAGGTGATTTAAGTAGATTTTCTGCACTTATTTAGGATTTGGGTGAGTAAATATTGTGTGTCTTGGAATCAGTACATATTGTGTCTCTGAATCTCTGCAGTTAGCCATCTGAGCTCACTGAAAGTTGTTAGACTGCTTTGAAATTCCTTTGTAAGTGTTAATTAGCTTGGGGGTTTCTGCTAGCATTAAAATCTGTGTTGGTTACATTTCTAGTAATCATTTTAAATTGAGTTGCTGGCTACTGAGACTTGTCTGCATATATCAACTGGACATAAGCTGATTTAAGTATATTTTCTGCACTTATTTAAGATTTGAGTGAGTAAATATTGTGTGTCTTGGATTCAGTAAATATTGTGTCTCTGAATCTCTGCAGTTAGCCATCTGAGCTCACTGTAAGTTGTTAGACTGCTTTAAAATTCCTTTGTTAGTGTTAATTAGCTTGGGGGTTTCTACTAGCATTAAAATCTGTGTTGGTTACATTTCTAGTAATCATTTTAAATCGAGTTGCTGCTGCTGAGACTTCTCTGCATATATCAACTGGACATAAGCTGACTTAAGTATATTTTCTGCACTTATTTAAAATTTGAGTGAGTAAATATTGTGTGTCTTGGATTCAGTAAATATTGTGTCTCTGAATCTCTGTAGTTAGCTATCTGAGCTCACTGAAAGTTGTTAGACTGCTTTGAAATTCCTCTGTTAGTGTTAGTTGGCTTGGGTGTTTCTGCTAGCATTAAAATCTGTGTTGGTTACATTTCTAGTAATAATTTTAAATCGAGTTGCTGGCTATTGAGACTTGTCTGCATATATCAACTGGACACAAGCTGATTTAAGTATATTTTCTGCACTTAATTAAGATTTGAGTGAGTAAATATTGTGTATTTTGGATTCAGTAAATAGTGTGTCTCTGAAACTTTGCAGTTAGCCATCTGAGCTCACTGAAAGTTGTTAGACTGCTTTGAAATTCCTTTGTTACTGTTAATTAGCTTGAGAGTTTCTGCTAGCATTAAAATCTGTGTTGGTTACATTTCTAGTAATCGTTTTAAATCGTGTTGCTGGCTACTGAGACTTGTCTGCATATATCAACTGGACACAAGCTGATTTAAGTATATTTTCTGCACTTATTTAAGATTTGAGTGAGTAAATATTGTGTGTCTTGGATTCAGTAAATGTGTCTCTGAATCTCTGCAATTAGCCATCTGAGCTCACTGAAAGTTGTTAGACTGCTTTGAAATTCCTTTGTTAGTGTTAATTAGTTTGGGGGTTTCTGCTAGCATCAAAATCTGTGTTGGTTACATTTCTAGTAATCATTATTAATCGACTTGCTGGCTACTGAGACTTGTCTGCATATATCAAGTGGACACAAGCTGATTTGAGTATATTTTCTGCACGTATTTAAGATTTGAGGGAGTAAATATTGTGTGTCTTGGATTCAGTAAATATTGTGTCTCTGAATCTCTGCAGTTAGCCATCTGAGCTCACTGAAAGTTGTTAGACTGCTTTGAAATTCCTTTGTTAGTGTTAATTAGTTTGAGGGTTTCTGCTAGCATTAAAATCTGTGTTGGTTACATTTTTAGTAATCATTTTAAATTGAGTTGCTGGCTACTTAGACTTGTCTGCATATATCAACTGGACACAAACTGATTCAAGTATATTTTCTACACTTATTTAAAATTTGAGTGAGTAAATATTGTGTGTCTTGGATTCAGTAAATAATGTGTCTCTCAATCTCTGCAGTTAGGCATCTGAGCTCACTGAAAGTTGTTAGACTGCTTTGAAATTCCTTTATTAGTGTTAATTAGGTTGGGGGTTTCTCCTAGCGTTAAAATCTGTGTTGGTTACATTTCTAGAAATCATTTTAAATCGAGTTGCTGGCTACTGAGACTTGTCTACATATGTCAACTGGACACAAGCTGATTTAAGTATATTTTCTGCAGTTATTTAAGATTTGAGTGAGTAAATATTGTGTATCTTGGATTCAGTAAATATTGTGTCTCTGAATCTCTGCAGTTAGCCATCTGAGCTCACTGAAAGTTGTTAGACTGCTTTGAAATTCCTTTGTTAGTATTAATTAGCTTGGGGGTTTCTGCTAGCATTAAAATCTATGTCGCTTACATTTCTAGTAATCATTTTAAACCAAGTTGCTGGCTACTGAGACTTGTCTGCATATATAAACTGGACACAAGCTGATTTATGTATATTTTCTGCACTTATTTAAGATTTGAGTGAGTAAATATTGTGTGTCTTGGATTCAGTAAATATTGTGTCTCTGAATCTCTGCAGTTAGCCATCTGAGCTCACTGAAAGTTGTTAGACTGCTTTGAAATTCCTTTGTTAGTGTTAATTAGCTTGGGGGTTTCTGCTAGCATTAAAATCTGTGTTGGTTACATCTCTAGTAATCATTTTAAATCGAGTTGCTGGCTACTGAGACTTGTCTGCATATATCAACTGGACACAAGCTGATTTAAGTATATTTTCTGCACTTATTTAAGATTTGAGTGAGTAAATATTGTGTGTCTTGGATTCAGTAAATACTGTGTCCCTGAATCTCTGCAGTTAACCATCTGAGCTCACTGAAAGTTTTTAGACTGCTTTGAAATTCCTTTGTTAGTGTTAATTAGCTTGGGGGTTCTGCTAGCATTAAAATCTGTGTTGGTTAAATTTCTAGTAATCATTTTAAATCGGGTTGCTGGCTACTGAGACTTGTCTGCATATATCAACTGGACACGAGCTGAATTAAGTATATTTTCTGCACTTATTTAAGATTTGAGTGAGTAAATAATGTGTGTCTTGGATTCAGTAAGTATCGTGTCTCTGAATCTCTGCAGTTAGCCATCTGAGCTCAGTGAAAGTTGTTAGACTGCTTTGAAATTCCTTTGTTAGTGTTAATTACCTTGGGGGTTTCTGCTAGCATTAAAATCTGTGTTGGTTACATTTCTAGTAATCATTTTAAATTGAGTTGCTGGCTACTGAGACTTGTCTGCATATATCAACTGGACACAAGCTGATTTAAGTATATTTTCTGCACTTATTTAAGATTTGAGTGAGTAAATATTGTGTGTCTTTGATTCAGTAAATATTGTGTCTCTGAATCTCTGTAGTTAGCCATCTGAGCTCACTGGAAGTTGTTAGACTGCTTTGAAATTCCTTTGTTTGTGTTAATTAGCTTTGGGGTTTTTGCTAGCATTAAAATCTGTGTTGGTTACATTTCTAGTAATCATTTTAAATCGAGTTGCTGGCTACTGAGACGTGTCTGCATATATTAACTGGACACAAGCTGATTTATGTATATTTTCTGCACTTATTTAAGATTTGTGTGAGTAAATATTGTGTGTCTTGGATTCAGTAAATATTGTGTCTCTGAATCTCTGCAGTTAGCCATCTGAGCTCACTGAAAGTTGTTAGACTGCTTTGAAATTCCTTTGCTAGTGTTAATTAGCTTGGGGGTTTCTACTAGCATTAAAATCTGTGTTGGTTACATTTCTAGTAATCATTTTAAATCGAGTTGCTGGATACTGAGACTTGTCTGCATATATCATCTGGACACAAGCTGATGTAAGTATATTTTCTGCACTTATTGAAAATTTCAGTGAGTAAATATTGTGTGTCTTGTATTCAGTAAATATTGTGTCTCTGAATCTCTGCAGTTAGCCATCTGAGGTCACTGAAAGTTGTTAGACTGCTTTGAAATTCCTTTGTTAGTGTTAATTAGCTTGGGGGTTTCTGCTAGCATTAAAATCTGTGTATGTTACATTTCTAGTAATCATTTTAAATCGAGTTGTTGGCTGCTGAGACTTCTCTGCATATATCATCTGGACACAAGCTGATTTAAGTATATTTTCTGCACTTATTTAAGATTTGAGTGAGTAAATATTGTGTGTCTTGGATTCAGTAAATATCGTGTCTCTGAATCTCTGAAGTTAGCCATCTGAGCTGACTGAAAGTTTTTAGACTGCTTTGAAATTCCTTTGTTAGTGTTAATTGACTTGGGGGTTTCTGCTAGCATTAAAATCTGTGTTTGTTACATTTCTAGTAATTATTTTAAATCGAGTTGCTGGTTACTGAGACTTGTCTGCATATATCAACTGGACACAAGCTGATTTAAGTATATTTTCTGCACTTATTTAAGATTTGAGTGAGTAAATATTGTGTATCTTGGATTCAGTAAATATTGTGTCTCTGAATCTCTGCAGTTAGCCATCTGAGCTCACTGAAAGTTGTTAGACTGCTTTGAAATTCCATTGTTAGTGTTAATTAGCTTGGGGGTTTCTGCTAGCATTAAAATCTGTGTTGGTTACATTTCTAGTAATCATTTTAAATCGAGTTGCTGGCTACTGAGACTTGTCTACATATATCAACTGGACACAAGCTTATTTAGGTATATTTTCTGCTCTTATTTAAGATTTGAGTGAGTAAATATTGTGTGTCTTGGATTCAGTAAATATTGTGTCTCTGAATCTCTGCAGTTAGCCATCTGAGCTCACTGGAAGTTGTTAGACTGCTTTGAAATTCCTTTGTTTGTGTTAATTAGCTTGGGGGGTTCTGCTAGCATTAAAATCTGTGTTGGTTACATTTCTAGTAATCATTTTAAATCGGGTTGCTGGCTACTGAGACTTGTCTGCATATATCAACTGGACACAAGCTGAATTAAGTATATTTTCTGCACTTATTTAAGATTTGAGTGAGTAAATATTGTGTGTCTTGGATTCAGTAAATATTGTGTCTTTGAATCTCTGCAGTTAGCCATCTGAGCTCACTGAAAGTTGTTAGACTGCTTTGAAATTTCTTTGTTAGTGTTAATTAGCTTGGGGGTTTCTGCTAGCATTAAAATCTGTGTTGGTTACATTTCTAGTAATCATTTTAAATCGAGTTGCTGGCTACTGAGACTTGTCTGCATATATCAACTGGACACAAGCTGATTTAAGTATATTTTCTGCACTTATTTAAGATTTGAGTGAGTAAATATCGTGTGTCTTGGATTCAGTAAATATTGTGTCTCTGAATCTCTGCAGTTAGCCAACTGAGCTCACTCTAAGTTGTTACACTGCTTTGAAATTCCTTTGTTGGTGTTAATTAGCTTGGGGGTATCGGCTAGCATTAAAATATGTGTTGGTTACATTTCTAGTAATTCTTTTAAATCGAGTTGCTGGCTACTGAGACCTGTCTGCATATATCAACTGGACACAAACTGACTTAAGTATATTTTCTGCACTTATTTAATATTTGAGTGAGTAAATGTTGTGTGTCTTAGATTCAGTAAATATTGTGTCTCTGAATCTCTGCAGTTTGCCATCTGAGCTCACTGAAAGTTGTTAGACTGCTTTGAAATTCCTTTGTTGGTGTTATTTAGCTTGGGGGTTTCTGCTAGCATTAAAATCTGTGTTGGTTACATTACTAGTAATCATTTTAAATCGAGTTGCTGGCTACTGAGACTTGTCTGCATATATCAACTGGACACAAGCTGATTTAAGTATATTTTCTGCACTTATTTAAGATTTGAGTGAGTAAATATTGTGTGTCTTGGATTCAGTAAATATTGTGTCTCTGAATGTCTGCAATTAGCCATCTGAGCTCACTGAAAGTTGTTAGACTGCTTTGAAATTCCTTTATTAGTGTTCATTACCATGGGGGTTTCTGCTAGCATTAAAATCTGTGTTGGTTACATTTCTAGTAATCATTTTAAATCGAGTTGCTGGCTACTGAGACCTGTCTGCATATATCAACTGGGCACAAGCTGATTTAAGTATATTTTCTGCACTTATTTAAGATTTGAGTGAGTAAATCACATTAGGGTCTCGTTTCCTTTGAGGGTAGTCTGGTGTGCTCATCTCTGGGCAAGGGACCGTGGGAAGATCCATTATGGTGTGTTCAATACTTTGAGTAGAGAAGGGTACTAGCCTAGTAAGGATCACTACATACTAATCTTAGTATGGTGATCGTTCAGTGGTCAGCGATTTATGTTAGGTTGGATGAGTACACGTCCACCATCCAATAGGTGGTAACAAAAGAGGGACATTAGATAGATTCATGTTAGTCATTACCATTTGTATAATAGGAATATGATTTATCAAAGCCACTAGGCATTATATTAATGTGATTTGTCATCTACATTAGTAAATTCCAGTCACTAAGTTCTACAGATTAATATATAATATATAACAGAAAATTAAATTAATGGTAACAAATTGTCACAGTAATGATTTTTTAGCATGCCTTTTTTAAGGCACCATTCATTTTAGTAAGAATGTGTTGTAATAATATGAGTTTATGTTTTTGCGTTACATGATTGAAACGCAAAATATGTGTTGTTTTTATATACATGAATGCAAAGTATGATATGAATGATTTTACATCACTTCCTGTGTATTGGTTATAAAACCAGGACGTAGGGAGGCGTCCTGGTTTTCTGAAGAAGTCCACGTATAATAAAAGTGGAAGAAAGCTTAAAATAACATCACTCGTTTGTGTGGCCATTTCTTTCTTTCTCAGTCACTGTTTCTAGTTTGTGACTAGTTTTGTTCGGGTTGCCGAAGTTTTTTGTCTTGGTTTTGGCGTTCTTGTGACTGAGCGAGGACCAGGTTATGGCTGCAGAGGTTTCCTCCCAGGATTCGTTGATTGACGTGTCTATTCATCCGACGCCGGGCAGTGGAAGAGCGGTTGACGCTGAAGAGCGGAACCAGCACAAAGAGCCCGAGGACTTAATTAAAACTATCACAGAGATAGTTTACAAGTGCATCAAACGGAATACAGTTACAGCTGGTAATGAGGGGGCTAGGGAAGCCTCTAATGGTAAAGCGAGCGTCTATTTAGATGCGGCTGTTATACACAAAGAGGCTGGAAATGGGATTTGCAGTTCCAACATCGTTGGCGGCAATGAGGTTAATTTAGAGACACCGAACATG